>NC_079226.1:36200961-36425961 GCF_029633865.1 Lampris incognitus
GTAGTAGTGAACGCGGGCGTGGTGACTTTGGTTTAACCACTGACAGCGAAGAAGACGATCAGGACAGAGGACAGAAGAACAACGAGTCCCCAACGAGGGGAAAGCAGATCCAGTTAATGACAATGCACTCTGAGTAACGGATCACGCCTCCCGGGTCATCCTGCCTGTTTTCAATTATCAATACGGAGGAGTGGGGAGGAAGAGCCTCGATGCTGCTGGCGTCGGCCTGCCCTCGATTGCCCCTGACCGCTCGTGCGAGTGCTTTATTTTGCTCCGCTGAGTGGAAAAATATCACAGCTGTGCAGAAAATACAAATGCGGCCCACGGTTGTGAGTCACAGGGGGCGTGCATACCTGCCAGAAGACGGTAGATAACAGGGTTTGGTTTGGGAGAAGGAGACCAACAACCTGAAAGAGAGACAACACAATCACAGCAACCGTTTGGCCTCATCAGAAAAGTGGCATCATGTAGAGCAGTGGTCCTACATGATGAGAAAAAAGTCCTGTTACCCTTTATAGTTTAGGCCAGTGTTTCTCAACCGGGGGTCCGCGGACCCCTAGTGGTCCGTGGTGTAATTGCAAGGGGTCCGTGAAAATAAAATATCTTTAAAAAAAAAGATCCTATGACATTTATAGAAATAGGATTATTTTACTCAAATGTGACTGAGACCTTTATCTACCTAAACTATAAAGGGTAACAGGACTTTTTTCTCTAATTGCATCTGTTTCACAAGTGTAATTTGTTGTATTTTAATAAGAGATCTCGCTCCCGTTTGCATTGTTAAAAGTTACTGCATAGAAATTCTGTTTTGTTACATATATCTGAAAGTTACTGAATACATATTCTGTTTTGTTACATATATCTGAAAGTTACTGCATAAGAATTCTGTTTTGTTACATATATCTGAAAGTTACTGCATAAGAATTCTGTTTTGTTACATATATCTGAAAGTTACTGAATACATATTCTGTTTTGTTACACATATCTGAAAGTTACTGAATACATATTCTGTTTTGTTACATATATCTGAAAGTTACTGCATAAGAATTCTGTTTTGTTACATATATCTGAAAGTTACTGCATAAGAATTCTGTTTTGTTAACTATATCTAAGTTACAACTGAAAGCTCTTATTTTTGCCCCAAAGAGTGAATAAATGCTATAATGCAATTTAAAATGAAGTTTCTACTGTTTCTATCAAATTGCAACCCCCCTCCCCCAAGATCAGGTGGAGGGGTCCTCAGGGTAGATCAAAAATACGCAGGGGGTCCAGGACCCCAAAAAGGTTGAGAACCCCTGGTTTAGGTAGATAAAGGTCTCAGTCACATTTGAGTAAAATAATCCTATTTCTATAAATGTCATAGGATCTTTTTTTTTAAAGATATTTTATTTTCACGGACCCCTTGCATTTACACCACGGACCACTAGGGGTCCGCGGACCCCCGGTTGAGAAACACTGATGTAGATCAACTAAGATGTAAATAATTATGAAGGTGGCAGGGGGGTATCTAGGGGTGAAGAAGGTGCTGTTTGTGATGAAGGTGGATGTGAGCTGGCAAGCTTATCCGAGTAATAAGGAGCAAATAGTGCTCGTGCTTCCGGAGAGCTTTGTGTTATTTGCAGGTTTTTCATGTAGTCTCACCACTGGCGTGCCAGTGCTAGCTAAGCTATGAGAGAGCTGCAATCTCCCATCAGCAACACCCTCATCAAACCTGTCACTTTTATTCCATTTATGACAACTCATTTGGGATTAGACATGTTACCATTAACTGTATTCATTTCAGCAAAAAACTGATCTGGGGTAACAACACGTGTTTTGCTATGCTTATTTAGCAATTTCTTAACGTAAGCATGCCAGAGGACGATCCGACTGACCAAGCGAATCTCTCCTCTATGAAAGCTTGGATTTTTTTTCTTTTCATGGGTGTCCAGGTGGGGTGGCGGTCTGTTCCCTCGCCTACCAACGTGGGGATCAGTGGGGATCAAATCCCCGTGTTACCTCCGGCTTGGTTGGGCGTCCCTACAGACACAATTGGCCATGTCTGTGGGTGTGTGTCCTGGTCTGAACTGGCGGCCTGTCCAGGGTGTCTCCCCGCCTGCCGCCCAATGACTGCTGGGATAGGCTCCGGCATCCCCGCCACCCCGACAGCAGGATAAGCGGTTCGGATAATGGCTGGAATGGATGAACGGTAGGTCGCTTAGATCGATAATGACGGTTAAACCTTTCGTCTTTGTGAGCTGGTGAACAAAACCCCTGTTTAACTCTCCCCCCCCCTCTCTCTCTCTCTCGCGTCCTCCCGCTCTCTCCGGTAGCCCGTCTCCCTTCGAGGCGGCCATCGGAGGAGGTGTTTTGATACCGGGCTGAAATACTCCTGTTCCTCCTGAAATACTCCCGGCCCAACAGCGTCGCTCGCTCGCCGCGGGCGACGGGCTTTAATCAGCGCCCAGCTGAGTGTGACCTTTCCCAGGCCTGACACAACCTGAAGGGTGCCGTCGAGCCGTCATGAGCCACCCTGGCGAACGACACCTCCGTGTTGGACCACATAAGTTCTCCTCTAATACCCCCCCCCCACACGGCAGTTCCCCCCCCCCTGCTACTTCACCTGACATGCGAAAGGGCATGATGATCTTCTCCCCGGTGTCAGGGTGGATGATAGCCCGCAATGAAACCCCAATGATCGTAATTACCGAGCAATGAGAACAGGTTTGCGGCTGACGCTGTTCGGTACTTCCCGAGACGGTTTTGCTCAGTGGGTTAAAAAGTGACAGAAACTTTGGTCGTTAACAGAAGCTAGCTAGCACCCGAAGTGCTTGAAAAACGGTCTTGTCGTGGCATCTGGTATAGCGAAAAACATACTCATAGTGTATACACTGATAAGCCAAAACATTATGACCACCTGCCTAATATGCTGCTGGCATGGACTCTACAAGACCCCTGAAGGTGTCCTGTGGTATCTGGCACCAAAACATTAGCAGCAGATCCTTCGAGCCCTGTGAGTTGGGAAATGGAGCCACCGTGGATCCGACTTGTCGGTCCGGCACGTCCCGCAGATGCTCAATTGGGTTGAGATCTGGGGGATTTGTAGGCCAGGGCAACACGTTGAACACCTCATCATGTTCCTCAAACCACTTCCAAACCATGTGTGCAGGGTGGCAGGGCACATCCTGCTGGAGGAGGCCGCTGCCATCGGGGAATACCATTGTCATGAAGGGAAGTACCTGGTCTCCCAACGAGGTTTAGGTAGGCGGCACATGTCAAGTTGACTCCCGCATGAATGTCCATTTCTGCTGCCTCCAACACGTTGACCACGAGAGCTGATTGTTCTCTTACCATCCAATCTACCCAGACCTTGACACGTGCCCTTGTCTGGAGACGACCAACGTCATTTGGTTCGCCTAGTGGGTGGTCATAATGTTTTGGCTCGTCTGTGTAAGTTGAACATTTACCCTCAGATATATTCAATTTGTTGTTAAACTACTCACATTTGATTTTTCACCAACATTTCCCACTTGGCTAGGTGGGACGCTAACGAGCAAATAAAAAGAGGTAGAAATAATAAAAAAAAGACATATCAGAATGTTTTGACTGTATCAAGACCAAGCTTGTATAAGAAAATCTCGAAAAGCGGATCTACGAGTACAACTATCTGCGTATCTAGGAATGTCAAGTACGCAAGGGAAGATATCCCTGGCAACTCCAGGAGGCACAGTAGCAACATACAGGAAGTGACAGGTTGGGACTGCGAGTTCGACAGTGAGATAGTCCACATTTTTTGTATCGTCGTTATCTGATTTATGTGCAGTATGAAACTCAAAATATCCAAAGACAAGGTGTCTCTTCACACACACCTGGTTTCCCCCTAGACAAAATGACACAAAAAACCCCCCGAGACCGGTTAGCCTGCACAGCCGGAGTTTGTCTTTTTCCCTGAGTAGGGACCATGTGTCCGCACTCAAGGCCGCACGGTCCCCAGGGCGATAATTGCCCTTTGCCAAAACTTTCCTGCTGATTTTCAGTTGGCAAATGAGTTCCCTGAAAGGTAATGAGCAGTATTCTGCGGCGGGATCGCCGCCTAATGCTGAGCACAATACAAGGTCATACGGCTCAATTTGTCCCAATTAGTTTGCCATCTGTGAGTGTTGTGTGTCCACGCTAGGCGTGTGTGTGTGTTCACACTCATGTTCATGCTGGTCTCTGCACGTGCACATACATGTGTGTGTGTGTGTGTGCACAAAAGCAAGTGAGTTCATGTTAGAAAAAAAGAGAAAGTGAGCGAGCCTTGTTCCACTCTCATCATTAAGGGCATGTCAGGGCCACGCCTGGCCCGGCAGGGTGCAGCGCAGAGGAGGGTGGGGGGTTCTGACACATGCTCCCTCCAACCCTCTCACAGCTGCCCACCGCCTCCACACCTCCTCGCATCCCAGCAGCCACTGCTGCTATTACTGTCACCAATGAGCTCGCTAACAGCTTCATTACCCATGGCGCCGCGGCGCTGATGACTGCGGTCGCCCCCTGAGCAGATGTACCGGAACAAAACCCAGGAAAGGGAGGAGGAGCCGAGCGGGTGGGGCGGGGCGGGGCGGGGCGGGGGGAGAGATGGGTGTCTTCATTTACGCTCGTCATCTCGTCACACAGGTATCCAGATTGGCTTCTCGGGGCAGATGGACATCAAGTCAAACCCACCGCCCCGGTGCCTTCCTGTACGCCATCAGAATTCCCCTTCCGGGTCGCAGCCCACCAGCGGGGCCGTTAGCTCTCTTTGCTGGGGGGACAACAGGTTTTGGGAGGAGCGAGAGAGAGATGACACGCGTGACTCGGCAAAACACCTCCACTCGGCCGCCACGCAGCCGTGGTGCTTCTCAACACCGCCCCGTCGGTCCCCGTAGTGTCTTAGTTCCCTCACGCCTGGATGGTCGGGCGACTGGCCGACCTCGTGCACTGCTTTAGGTGCGTGGGGCAACCCCCAGATCAGCACGCCGGGCCTCTTCCCTGGTTACCCCCCGCATTCACACGAACGCTCAGATTTGATGTCCCCTCCAAACGGAGCGGTCTGCCTGAGGACCCGGGTCATGCCTCTAAGCGGGCCTCTTCCCAACGCTCACCGAAAGCGCTTCTTCCTCTTTACGACGGCACTGGGCTTGGTCCGGAGCGGCTGGACTTCCCCGCCTTACTCTTGGGTTTCATTTTTACATCCTTTTGCTGTAGTTTTTACTCACGCCCCCCCCCCCTTTTTTTGGTCTCTTTTACGGCTCTTCCTTTGTCTCCGCTTTGCGAAGCGCACTCCGATGCTTTCGGCGTGAAATGTGTCGTAAAGCTAAAGTCTGACGTGGCCTTTCAGCGCAGCCTCTTCTGGATAAGCACGTCCTGAAGGGATAAAGATTACACATCCTTATAATTAGTCCCTCGGCTACAGCGGGGAATATTTAAACACTCGGCTCAGGTGTCCGGGTGGCGTAGCGGGTCTATTCCGTTGGCTACCGACACGAGGGTTCGAATCCCCCATCTTACCTCCGGCTTGGTCGGGCGTCCTCCATCAGCAGGAGGGTTGTGTTCCTGCTCGGCCACCCTGCCACGGCCTACCTGACGCACAACATCACTAGTTACCTTCAAGCTGACTTATGTGACCGAACGCCGGGTACAAGGACTGGCTGGGCCATTACTGGGCCACTCCCCGATGCGGGTTTTTATAAATGTATGAACGAAACGAACAAGATGCCCCAAAAAAAGGTGTCTTTAACAAACCTTCCCCTGGCAAACAAAGGTAGTCCAAAATCAAATAATCAATAATCAAATCAGATGAGGCTTTGTGGTTTTTAGAAGGCTGGGTCTTGTGTGATGATGAAGGCGCCGTACCTCCGTCCCAAAGAGTGTTCTGGGGTCGGTCACATCCAGGAAGAGCCTGAACCGACCAAAGAAGGATTGTTCTGACAGCAAGAGAGAGAGAGAGAGAGAGAGAATAACGGAACATGAGAGAGAGAAATGCGACTCCATCACAAACAGATTCTGAATCTCGGGGCCCTTTTCACACTTGTGTTGCTTCGTCCGGACTTTCAGACTTTCCGGAAAAGTCCGAACCAGACTGCCAGGTGTGAAACCGAAATCCCCCTTCAGTTGGCCTCCTTATTCCCGAGCACGAGGAGGACTTTGGGATATAGGGGGGAGGGGGGGTGACGCGTCACGCGGCCTTCAGTCCCTCCCTCACTTCTACTTAATTGCAGCGACTGCTAACGTGGGTGAAACGCTGGTTGCTGACACCTTGATGTGCCTTGTTTATGTACTATTTAATTAATCTAACTAGTTAATTAAATATTAAATGAATTCTTATTAAAGTTGCTGCAGAAGATGACGGATGCATTGTGCTATTGTTTGAATCTGGCCAATGTCCAACGTCAAGATCATTTTACCTCCCTCCCTGTGTGTGTGTGTGTGTGTGTGTGTTAGCATGCTAGTGTGTGTGCGTGTGTGTGTTAGCATGTTAGTGTGTGTGTTAGTATGTTAGTGTGTGTGTTAGTATGTTAGTGTGTGTGTGTTAGCATGCTAGTGTGTGTGCGTGTGTGTGTTAGTATGTTAGTGTGTGTGTGTTAGTATGTTAGTGTGTGTGCATGTGTGTGTTAGTATGTTAGTGTGTGTGTGTGTGTGTTAGTATGTTAGTGTGTGTGTGTGTTAGTATGTTAGTGTGTGTGCGTGTGTGTGTTAGTATGTTAGTGTGTGTGTGCGTGTGTGTTAGTATGTTAGTGTGTGTGTGTTAGTATGTTAGTGTGTGTGCGTGTGTGTGTTAGTATGTTAGTGTGTGTGTGCGTGTGTGTGTTAGTGTGTTAGTGTGTGTGTGTGTGTTAGTATGTTAGTGTGTGCGTGTGTGTGTGTTAGTATGTTAGTGTGTGTGTGCGTGTGTGTGTTAGTATGTTAGTGTGTGTGTGTGTGTGTGTTAGTATGTTAATGTGTGTGCGTGTGTGTGTTAGTATGTTAGTGTGTGTGTATGTGTATGTGTGTGTGTTAGCATGCTAGTGTGTGTGTGTGTGTGTGTGTGTGTGTGTGTGTGTGTGTGTGTGTGTGTGTGTGTGTGTGTGTGTGTGTGTGTGTGTGTGAGCTGTTAGGACAGGTGACTCCGGCGGACGAGGGGCGCACATCTTCACGCGGAGAGCTCGGACTCCGGAAACGTCAGCGGCTACTTGTGATCTAAAAGCCGTTGAGAAACGGACTCACGTAACCTACAAGGTATTCGGCGAGAAATAAGCAGGTAAACACAAGCCAAGCCCACATCAGAAGTATTTACGAGTCGGGCTCCCGAGTTCTTGGGGGACTGGACTAATGTTTAAACGCGCGAGAGCAAACGCAGCTCCCATCACTTCGTCCTCATGCGTTTAACTGAAACGTGTCAGACGGCTGAGGAAGAGGCGACGAAGGGTGGTAGTTGAAACACACAAATAAACGCTTGTAGAGGATACACTCCGGGTATCTTGAGGGTGACTTCTAGATAACCGCCACCGGTTATAACCGCTGGCACGTTGTAAACAGTCGAAGGAAACAATGTAACCGGTTATTTTCTTGCCCGGTGCGGGATTCGATACGAGGTGTCCCGCATCACAAGGCGACGTCACTGACCGCTCGGCTAAAGCCTTAGACCCGTTAGCTCTTATTAGTAGTTTACAATAATAAACGACCTGGTCGAAACGAGACTTTCCGCACTGATACCTGGGGCATTCTGGCAATCTGCGGAGCGTTATTAACGTGGACGCGGACGCGCAAAACTCTGAACCGCAGACTTTTATTATCCTCCGATAAAGCGGACGGACTCCACGGTAAACGCGCCGCCTTGAACCCGCTTTAAAGTTCCGCGACGTCCCGGCGCGGCGTTGTGTGGGATTTGTCGTTCTTCTGGCGCTTCTCGCCGAGCGGCTCGCTGCTTGAACGCGGCGCAGGCGACTACATTTCCCAGAATCCTAAGCGGCACGTCCGTTTAGTCGCGCTGAGCGGTGGAAGAACTCGCTTGGAGGTGAACCCGCTTACTTCGAGATATCCGACCGATCGATCAGCTCGCGCAGCCCGGCAATAATCTTCGATAACGAGCAATGCTGACGGGGGGGGGGGGGGGGGGGGGGGGGGGGTTGGACGGTTACAGAGTCCTCTAGCGGCAGGCGTGAGTAGTGGCAGGGATTAAACGCAGGCCAAAGGAAAGGTTATTTGTAATGAGGGTATGAAATTACCTCAGCTAGGAAATGAATGAATTGCGCTAACGAGGTTATGATGATGATGGCGCGCGGGGTGCATGCGTTAGACAAGACAGAGAGAGTTCGTTGCAGGTGATGGGGGGGGGAGTTTACTGCATGGACTTGTATTGTGGAGGGCTTATGATGGCACATGGTGATTCTTTTGTATCGTTATTAATGTTATTAAAATAGCTTCATGAGGGCAATTTTCTAAAGCAATGCCCATACGATCTTTATTCAACAGTCTTCCCTTCCAAAACGCGGTACAATCCAGCAAAACATGAAAGGCTGACTGCAAACTCAGCAAGTATTATACGGGCCCATGCAACACACACACACACACACACACACACACACACACACACACACACACACGCACGCACACACACACACACACACACACACACACCGTCAAAGAAATCTACTGCCAGTACAGAAGGTGAGCAGGAAACACAAAATATTCTTTATTAAATATACAAAATTTGTGAAACAGAATTGCATCACGAATTGTAAACTTTCCAGTCTTAAGAACTACCTTATGCACATTCCACCGGCTACACAATCAAGGACAAAATACAATCAAAGTTAAAACTTAAGTTTCAAAATGGAAGACATGGAGAGGATGTTGTTCTGGCGTATGATACGTGCCGAATCACATTTAACACGTCTCTATAAGTCATCTACGCATTTAATAGTGAAATCGCACAGCAAGACTGAGGTGACAAGGCATTTTTTTTTTATTATTATTTTGCATGTATGCTATAAGCTCACTGGCTGACCATCTTCTTTGGGGTGTCAAGGCAGGCCAAGTGTTTAGGTCACAGAGAGCAGTTAGAAAGTGCAGTAAAATGTGAACTAGATAGAACTATACCAATATCAACAAGACTGGTACAGCAGAGATATGGTCTAATGATATAGTAGTGCAAGAACATCCACAAATGCTGTAAAAGTGGCGTCATATCGGAATACTTTACGGTGTATCAAATCTGCTGTGTAGCTCGAGTTTCAAGGCTTGGCTTCGTTTGGCGTTTCACAGGAAATTACTGTAACTGCTCGTTTTCTATTGGTATGCATACACTGTAGTTTTGTGCAATGAGCTAAATAATATTGTAACAGTTTGTGTTTTTTTTTGTAACAAAGCATTAAACAAAAAAAACTCAATTAAACAATGGCTTTTTTTTAAGAACTTGCCCCTAGCCCGAACAAGGAAAATTAAGTGCTATTTAAACGAACCCGACAAACATTGAACATCGTAACAAACAAAAAATAAAAATAAAAATAAGGCAGCATTTGGCATTTCCATACGGCATATATGCTGTAAATACTGTATATATCCCTTTGTAACACGCCTGAAGTACAAGCAATGTGCGTGCTTTAGCAGAAGCAAATGTGACACTCAACATTTGAGGGCAGGGGGCTGAGAAGTCAAGTACCGGCATGTTTTAGGCATTTTCTTAACAGTAAAATTGTGTCAATAATGCACAGAGGGAAGCAGGTAAACGCATAAGTTAAGACAGGCTGCGATGGCTGATCCTGATACTAACCGGATACTGTGTGATACCGTCTCCACCTGATAGCGCCGCCACCCTGACACGTCTCCGCACCACCAATTAAAGAATCACTTAGCTTATGTGACTGAGCAACATGGATCATTTGAAGACATACCCGTGAAGGGAAAAACAAAAAGAAAGAAGCAAAAGATATTCAAGAGCTTGGCGTGCATCAAAAATTAATCCATTTACTTGCTGGATAAGAACACTTTTGAATACTCTTTTATCCTACAATCAGTTCTCAAAACTGTGCACATCACGAGAGTGAGTATTTATACATGTCATTCGACTGGTAGCTTTAAAAATAATAAGTGCACTCAATATTTACGGGGAGGGGTTTGGATGTTTGCAGTCCAAAATGACATAGCCACCAACTGTGGGGAAAAAAACGTCAGCTCTGATTAAATGATCAGCTGAGTGGTAGAACTCATTAATGTGAACACATTGAAGATAGTCAGACCCTCGCCTACAAAAACTAAAACTTCTGAAGATGGAACTGCCCATTTTGAAAAAACGAAACAAAAACAAATATGAATTTCAGCTAATATTTTCTTCATCCCTTAAAGAGGATATGCAGCATTTTGGAGTGAAACCCTATGTGTTTTTGTTGTGATGTGATATGGCGATAAAGTCAAAAGTGAGGTGCAGAAGAGGAGTTAATTTTGTTAATTAACGTTTCAACAATCGAGATCCCCAATAAAATGGAAGCATTTGGGTTTTTGAGCGCTTGGGAGCGGTCAACTCTCTTCCTTACAGAAGCTTTAAACGGACAGGGGCTGACGTGAAAACAACCTGAGGACCCGCTGCGTTTCCTACAGTCACAACCGCATGAAAACGATCCCATCAGCGAGGATGTGTTTCAACACAACAAAGCATGCCAGCTGAAGAACATCGCCTGCATGTCTCTCGGTGCCTAGTTAGTTCTATCAAAAAGGACAGCGTAGCAGTGGAAAGACTAAAGAGCTGTTGTGGAGGTTAAAGTGAACAGATGCATACTGCAATGCAAAAACCCAGTTTGGTCTTTTTTTTTTGTCCCCCCCCCCCCCCAACCCCAACCCCAACCCGCTGCCTCGTTCGTCACTTCAACTTGGAGCGCACTTGCAGCAGAGTGGGTGTCTGCTCCATGATGCGGACGAGGAGTGTGTCAATGTAGTCCTCCAGATCTCTGACTTGTGGCTTCAGCTTCTTTAGTTCCACCTCGCGCTTGGCCAGCAGGACTCTTTGCCGCTCGAACGCGTCTTTCTGCCTCTCGAGCTCCGCCTCCCGCTGCACCAGCAGGGCAACAAGCTCACTGTGGGTCAGGTGGTAGTAAGACCCTGCCCCCTCAGTCAGGGGCTGCACAATGAGGAAGAGAGGGAGAAGATGAGTGAAGCAGAGAAGAAAATGACAGTCGTGCAAATGATGATGATGATGCCCCACTACCTGTAGGAGTCACTATTTGCAATAGTGAGACACATTACTCCTACTTTACTCCCCACCCAGCAGCATTGCCAAATTGTGCTCCCTGCGATGCCCTGTTTGAAACGGGTATCAAGCTGTGAACATCAGTGCTGGGACATTAGGTTATCAGTCCAATGTGCCACCTGAGCACCCTTTGTGCTGCTTTTTGGGGAACAAAGTAATCATTAACAAGTTCTAAAGTGCAAAAAACTGAGTGAATCTAACAATTTCTACAGGACAGTATGTACCACTGACAACTTATTGTAACATACAAATATCTAACTTGGCAATTAAGGAATTAGGGGATGGTAGGTATCTCTCTGTGTGGAGTATAAGAAACAAAAGCCGATAATCACGAATACTAAAAATCTGCAAATGACTGGATTCTTCAATACAGTATTCACATATCGACAAAAGAAACAGGTTAGGGCAAAACAGCATGGCTGTTGTCTGTGGTGATATCTTGGACAACATGTCAACTTTTCTCATAGTTGCAGCACGCTGAGCTAGTTTTTGGTGCAATAAACAAGCTATACAAACAATTATTTCCCAACATTGCATTGATTTTATTTATTTAAATTTTTTTTGGGGGGGGGGGATGTTCCTCTTTTTCTCCCCAATTGTACCTGGCCAATCACCCCGCTCTCCGAGCCGTCCCGGTCGCTACTCCACCCGCTCTGCCAACCCGCGGAGGCCTGCAGACTACCACATGCCTCCTCCGATACACGTGGAGTCGCCAGCCGCTTCTTTTCACCTGACAGTGAGGGGTTTCACCGGGGGGGACGTAGCGCATGGGACAGTCATGCTATTCCCCCCAGTTCCCCCTCGAACAGGCACCCCGACTGACCAGGGGAGGCGCTAATGCAGCGACCAGGACACATACCCACATCCGGCTTCCCACCCGCAGATACGGCCAATTGTGTCTGTAGGGACGCCCGACCAAGCCGGAGGTAACATGGGGATTCAAACCGCTGATCAATGTGTTGGTATGCAACGGACCAGACCACCACACTACCCAGACACCCCAAACAGTGCACTGATTTTATACCATTAGTCAATCTACTTCTGCCACTAGGGGCAATATTTCCTATCCTGATTACTTCGGCTTCAACTGCCTTTCTCAAGTCTTTACAGTACATACTTTTTTACACTGCAACTCCTCACTGAGCTGGCTGCTTCTCCCAGGGCTGATGGTGGACTTGAGCTTCTCCAGCCCACTGGCCAGCACTGACCGGCCCTCCGTTCGTTTCTCCTCAGCCAGCATGGCAGTGGTCAGGGGCTTCACCGGGTGGGGGCTGCATATGGGAAACCAAGAGGTGTTACTAACAGCTGAAGCAGAGGAGCATCAGCAATCCCACTGATATCACAACAACGGCACCGAAATTGACTTGTTTTTCATACTCAAGTCAACCATTGAACCACCTAGAAATAGTTTCACAAATCAAGGGAGAAAGGTGTAAAAGTTCCCTTTCAAAAAAAATGGGTGAAAGTTTTAACGGAATAATGAAACAGAAAAAAAGCTCACGAGTTTGGTACTCTAAACATGTGAATTGTGTTAGGTATGTTAACACCTTAATGTGAGAGGGGAGAACTGGGGAATAGAGTTTATCACCAACACACACAGAAAACGCTTCTCCATTTCTTATACAGAACAGCAGACTAGCTCCTTGTTGAGATGGTCGCTCGGCTGGGCGGTGGCTGTGTGAGAACTTCAGCTGGCTCTGTGGGCAGGCAGATCAGGGAATTGGTTTGTAGGGGGAACAGAGAGAAAGACCGACTGCTAATTGGGCTGAGACCGTTTGCCCGCTGATGGCCACAGAGCCAGGATACACACAGACACCTGCAGTGCAGTGTGATTTACGCCTGTGTGTGTGTGTGTGTGTGTGTGTGTGTGTGTGTGTGTGTGTGTGTGCAGCGTTAAAGAAAGATGATCACCCCATAAAGAAGAAAACCCCTCGAGTTTCAGTGGCACAGAGGAAAGCAGGGGAAGCAGACTGGCAGAAGGAGCCTGAAGAGACAGAAGGAGAGAAAATTCTGGAAGAAGGGAAAAAAAAGTGCTTCCTCTCCATCTTTTCACCGAGCGCTGAGCGTGTGCAACCTCACCTGTTCTGCTGATCGTCCGCCTGCTGTTGTGTCTCCGTGGGCAAAACTGCATGCGATGCATCGGTCTTTGGCTGTGCAGTGCAGAGAGCTGGGGCAGTAGCCAGGGTCGGGCTGGGTGGGGAACTCACCAAGGCAGCATTGGGGAGCAAGCAGGGAGCTAAAGGGGGGCTACTTTCAACAGTTAGCAGAGGAGCAGAGGAGGCTGGAAGAAAAAGATCAGAGCTAGACTGGGCAGAGGGGTCATGCATGACACCTGGGTCACTCCCCAAGGAGGGCATGAGGAGCTCCTTAAAGCTGGTCCTCAGTGCACCCTCAGAGTGGGAGCGGTGTAGTGCAGCATGTTGTGTTGGGCTGTCTGAGAGAGACTTGTCTAACTGAACAAGCCCATCCTCACCAGACCCTTTACAGAGGTTATAGTCTTTTGGATTAAAGCTTATGCAAGAGCCTGTTCGTGCATTGGGAAGTGTTTGTAAACCAACGTAATCCACTATTGAGAAACTTGGCTCAAAAGGTGCTGCCCTGTCCTTCAATAGGCAGACTGCCTCTGGATGGATCAATTCTGACCCTTCTATCTGGTTGATGCCATCATTAGATTGCCCGCATGGATTAATGGGATCTCCTAGGCTCAAAGCAGCACTACACTTAGTATCAACAGCAAACTGAAATTCGCCAGTGTTATCACAAGTCTGTTCCCCACATAGCGTTGAGTTAGCAGAAGGAAGAGCCTCTTCATCTGTCCCTTCTGAAGTGTTGGAGCATTTGGAGGAGAGGTGAGACTGACAGCTTTGATAATACTGTGAGTCAGCACTTAGGTACAGGCTGCAGAGGAAGCTGCTCGGGCTTCGCTGAGACACCACTGTATGCAGCAGGGTATCATCTGGGCTTTGGTCAGGACTGTTCCCAGTAAAACTTGTGTTGAAGGTTTGGCTGAAAAGCCTTTCTGATTTGGGAGATATGTGACCTATTCTATTACTGTCAAGGAGTGACTCAAACTGGGATTGCCTGTCAACAGGCGAGGAACTCATGACACAAAAAGATGGGAGTGTAGAAACTTCTTCAGAGGTAGCTGAAACATAAACTGTCCCAGCGCTGTTATTAGCAGTTATAGTGGAATCATTTACCTCCTCCAGAAAATCCACCACAGACTCTTTGAGATCACAGAGACCCTCTTCTCGCTTCTCAGTATCAGATTGTAAGGAGACTGGGGGGTTTAAATGTTGGTCAGACGACAGTATATCTTGTGTGCTTGATGATCCAATATATGTATTATCAGTTCCCATCTCCTTCATGGTGACCGGGGGCAGCTTTGAAGAAACCACCATCTGCTCGGTTGACAGTACTTCCCACCTCTCAGAAGCTACATCACCTACAGCTGTATCACCAGACCAGTCAATGACCAGTTTCTCAGATTCTGAACCTTTCGGAAATCCTGACTGAGCTGGCTTAGAGGTTTCCTCATGGGCGCCAGGAATATCACCGTCAACACTCTGAGCTCCAGCATGCTGAGATGAAGACACTGAGAACTTCTCCGATTCTGAACAAGGAAATGAACTGGAGGGAGCGCTTTCCTCTGCTGAGTTGCTTACCTCTGAAAAAACAGGATTCACAGAACTGATGAGGTTGTCTCTGTGCTGTGGACATGGAGATGAAGAATTATGGATGTGGCAACAATCATGGTAAGGGGCCTGATGTACATCAGTACTGGCTGCAACATTTGCATTCGTGGAACTGTTAGCCAGCTTACAGTCAACATAAATATTAGGTCCTGAGGTGACAGATGAAAACGGCGTTTTACTGTCACTGTCAACCAATATGTTTGCTGGGATAGAGTCAAGGAACTGTGCAAATGTGGGAAGGTTTGTTGTGACTTCTTCCCCATGGGATAAATTATCTGTGCAAGTATTTGAAATGAAATCTGGAGCTGGGGGATTTTGTGCTTCGCTCAAATTCAGGTTTTGTTTAGTGTCTGTGTTGGATAATCGTGGTATCTCATTAAAACCGTTGTTATTGCTGTCTTCTGGCAGAGGGCAGCTGGACATGTTCTTGCATTCTGAAGAGACGTCATCAGGAGACTGAAGCCTGCCAGCTGCAAACTCCTCAAATGAGTCATCCCACTCTGCATCTGATCCCACAGCCTCGACAGACATGAAAGGGTTGGATGACCGCTTACTAAGAGGCCTCGTTCCCTCCACTGAATGAGGGGGAAGAGGGCAGTGTTTAGTCACATCTCTTTCCTTCATGTGTGTGCCGTCAATGGGGTGCTCCTCTTCCTTAGCTGGCCAGTCTTGGTGCGCCGTGGATTTAGGGGTGCTTGTCTTTGGGAAAAGCCGAGATATAGGGGGTCGGGAACTGGAAAGATAGGGCAGAGGAGGTGGTGAGGGTTTGGGGGCTTCGCTGGTTAGCATGTCCCCATAGAAAGGGTTACGCTGGAGGAAAGGAAAGAAAGGATTACACGGTGATATGGGAGGTGGGGTGGTTTGCGAGTGGTAGAAGGGGTTAGAATGGTGCAGTGAAGAGCCCGAAGAAGCAGGGTCTAGTGGGGTAGTCGGGGAACACCAGCGGTGCTGACTAGGTGGATGGGGTGGGCTGTGAGACTCAGTGCTGGGTGCTAGCTTAGGTGACACCATGGGGCTGTGAAAGGAAGGGAACATGGCCCTTTTGATTAGTTAGGTTTGACCACATAGCTCAACCCAAAGCCCAGGTTTTCATTATTGAATACATTTCCAACCTGTCGTTTTTCATATCTTTTCTCACTAAAAATAACCCCTACATTTTTCCAGGCATTTATAAAGCTTGTAAAATTTTAGGTTTACCCATCTAATATTAATTGTAAAGTCTGTTTTCTTGTGCGGTTACCCTTTTTTTTATTGACATCACATTTATTGTTTAAGTTATTAGTAGTTATCATTTATTCATTTTTATCATATGCTTTTAATTTTCATGAAAATTATTATTATTTTATTAATTATACTTATTAACAACTATGCATATACATGTATTATATTCACTACTGCTGAATTTATTGTTATTCTAAAGGGCTGGTATAATCTCTGAGCTATTTTTTGCATATAAGCAAAATGAAGTTGGCCAAAGCGTCATGCTCTGCTGAAGAAAAGTTATTCCTGTCACAAACCGGCATCTACAACACCCACCCCTGTGACAGTAACATGTTCTGAGAAGGTCAGCAATGCAATGTTCAGCAAGAAAAGTTGATGCTACAGGACACAGTGCTGCTACCACTGCCAACTTGGCATTTTCCCCAAGGTTTTGAAAGTAAGAGAGTGAAGGCTAGGGAAAAAAAAGGCTTGTTATGTATAGCTGATGTCAGTTTAATCAAAATGCGCTGATCAGTTCTCACAAATATTTTGGCTCCACTCAGTGTATGAAAACATTATATGTTGCAAAGCTTCCTGGGTAAATATACCTAATACGATTACTAATACTTATGCTAGTACTTATACTAATATTGAGTCTAATATTTTATCTGTGGAGACCTGATAAAAAAATGTCTCCCCCTTTTTTCTCCCCACTTGTACCCGGCCAATTACCCCACTCTTCCAAGCCATCCCGGTCGCTGCTCCACCCCCTCTGCCGATCCGGGGAGGGTTGCAGACTACCACATGCCTCCTCCGACATATGTGGAGTCGCCAGCCGCTTCTTTTCACCTGACAGTGAGAAGTTTCACCAGGGGGACGTAGAGCATGGGAGGATCATGCTATCCCCCCCAGTTCCTCCTCTCCCCCAAACAGGCGCCCCGACCAACCAGAGGAGGAGCTAGGAGCAGTGACCAGGACACACACCCATATCCGGCTTCCCACCCGCAGACACGGCCAATTATGTCTGTAGGGACGCCCAACCAAGCTGGAGGTAACACAGGGATTCGAAAATTTTGTATCTGCACTTAACGTCTAAACTTAAAATTAAAAGTTTAAATCTAAAGAACCACTGAATTTCTATGACTAGAAAAGCAAGAGCAAGTTCAGCACTACTGGTCACACCACTAAAATAAAGTACCTAGCTATCTTGAGAGTGTGTGTGTATGTGTGTGTGTGTGTGTGTGTGTGTGTGTGTGTGTGTGTGTGTGTGTGTGTGTGTGTGTGTGTGTGTGTGTGTGATAAAAGGGAAAGCAGAAGTGAGGCTATAAGTAAAAAGTACCTAATTTTTTTTTTTTTTAAAAACACATAAATGTTAGTCCAAGACTCACATAAGAACACATACCAACACCCACACCCACATATAAACACACATACCTTTGAGAAAGAAAGCATCATTCAAGCTTACGTCATGCTTTTTAAAATCCTGTTGGGACTGTTAATGAGCTGCAATGTGGAACAAATTGGGATTTAGCTTTAAAAAACTTATTTGACAGGAGCAGCACCCCACCACTATCTGCATTGCAGATAACTGCTGCAATGAGGGCCCGCAAGGCCGAGTCGAGGAAGGATGGGTTCTGTAGATGGACCAGAGATCCAGATCCTTCTGCCTCGAGCAGCCATGATGGTACCAAGGAGGTGGGAAGTAACTAGTTTCACATTCTCCAGTTTTTGTACTCGAGTAGATTTTGTTGAGGGGTAATCTTTTTCTAAGTATTTTTAAAAAACTGTGTTTTTAATATTGTAATATTCTGTAATCTTTGAAAGTGGTTTCTGCTTAAGATTTGTTTTTAGACATCAGAGCACATTGAGATTTGCCATTTACAGTAAAGTAGAAATGTCTTTAAACTGAAAGCTGTGTTGATATGAGCCAACACATTCAGAGAACTAAGGTTTTTTAAGAAACTAAGCCTTCAGTATTTTCATCGTGCTACTCTCTCTTACATATTTCTTTCATTTTTTTGTCAGTCCCCATGCAACTGTTTTATTTCCCTTCATGCATAAAGTTCAAGCAAGGAGGCTAAAAGAAGCGCTGGGGTAAAACGCCTCAGTGCTCTCTCCACCTCCTCTACTTGTACAATATCAGCCTACATAATCAAATTCTTTCATGCCAACGTTTCTGCCAAACACACAGAGTCTAAGTATACGGGCCACAAGCAGCTGAGACACCCAAGCCCGGGTCTAATGATGTGGGTCATTTTAAACAGCACATGCATAATCTGTCAGCTGGCTCATGGCCTGTTGGCTGCTCCTAGCAGTCTAGGGCCCACTGGAAAATGATAATTTATCATCTGTTTAGTGCCGTGAAAAATGAGCGCCTTTTTACAGGGGTTGTCCTTCTGCCTGATCGCCATGTGTTATACGTTTCCTCTCACCTGGGTTTGTTATTGGAGTCCTTTGATCCGAACCATCCTCTGTGTTGTTTGTCCTCAGCAGACAGAGCAAAGGCATGCTCAGACTCAACCTTAGACTGACTCTGCCCCTTCCCCACCAACTCACTCCTTCCATGGGAGAACAAGTTCCTCTTCTGCTTTTTCCCTTGACTCTCTGATGACTCTGACACGGAGGAACCTGGACCTCGCTCTTCTGCTGCCTCGCCCTGCAAGGGGCCACTCTGCTCAAGGGCAGCCACTATGGCTGCCTTCTCTTCCTCGCCAGCCTTGTCGAAAGACCAACGGCGGCCATCTCCTGTGGGGCCCTTGGGGAGCTCCGGGGCCTTTGGCCTGAGGTTCTGCAAGGAAATGGAGAGTGGAAGGGACTTGTGCAGTGGTCCCAGGCCTAACGAACCTGCAGGTTTTCCTGAGCCAGGGTCCTGGGGCTGGACGTTGTACACATAGCTTCCATTAACACACAGCGAGGGCTGAGGCACAGTAATGGTGATCTCCCCTGCCTCCTCGCCAAACTCATACTTTTGGGGAGACAACTTAGGGGACGCAGTCGCCGTGTGATCTGCAAGCGGGTGATAGGAGAGTAAAATTGAAAGAAAGGCGAGAGAGGTGAGAGAGACAGAGAGAGAAACAGTTACAGGTAATCAGTGACTACAGAAAACCAAGTGTATAGTCACTTGTCTGGCGATGTTATCTGTGATGGCTTTGAGCGGATGTTACTCCGGGTGGCACTGGTCAGTCTGAAATGTCTGAAACTGAGTCCTGTTTGAAATGGGTTCCTTTACCCTTCTGTGAAAATGTAATCATTTTAGCACAATGAAACCAAATGCTCTGCCTCTCAAGGCACAGCCGAAAGCTGGGTTAAGTTGCATCTGATCAGAAAGGCCGAATTTCAAACTGTGATGAACATTCATTCATTCATTCTTCAACACTGCTTTAATATTTAACTTTGAGATGGAGTATTTAATGTGGTTGGTGATGCAGAAACTGTGATAAAAAGCAATACTTTTGACTAAAAAAACATGGGTACAGTCCCTTTCCATTTTGCAACCTTAGCCAGACAGAAATCCTATTTACTCACTTATAGCAAACCGAGGGTCACGCGCCAATTTTGCATTTTATTTCACCAACACTTCGATTAAAGTTCCAGTAAATTTTTAGTAAACTTATGAACAAACATTCCTGATAACAGGCTCATGTTTGGCCTGCTGGTCCTACTCACCAGGACTGTTATCTGCTGTCAGGTTACTGCTGTTACTCGGGGAGTTGGAGAGGTCAGAGACCACCACGCTGATGCCCGCCGTAGGGCTGAGGCTGCCGCCCCGCGACGACGACTCGCTGCTCTCTGAGCCCAGCGACGTGCTGGAGCGCGTGTCCGACGACTTCCGCAGCTTCCCTCTTAGGAAAAAGTTCCTCATCTTACTCCGCCGAGCCTCACCGCCCTCGTCGTCCTCGTATTCCTCCTCTCCACCTCCATCACTCGGCAGCCGGTTGCGCATGCGGTAGAGGGCGCCATAGCCTCCCGGCAAGATGGCGGACGACGAGTCCTCGTCACAGGACCGCTTCTTTCCCCTTATACGCTCTTTCAGCTTGCTAAACGTGGAGACGCCTTTGTCCTTCATGACCAGGTCATACATGCTAGCTGTCAGGTTGTTACGGGTGAACTGGACGGTCACCTGAATGTCCCCTCGCTCTTTCTCCTTCTTCCCTGTTTTGGAGTTGAGTTTGTACCACCTACAACAAGAGACGCACCCTCGGTCAGAACAACAGGTGCACTGCAGTACAATTCATACTGTAAGCAAAATAACATAATGAACATAACTGGTTGGCCAGTAACTGATGATCAGGTCTTTGAAACCCCACAAAGGGGCTTTGAGTAATATACCGGTACGCAATATAAAATAAAATGACATGTTTTTTATCTATAGTGTATAGTCCACTGTCTATAGTCTGTCTGAATTGTCCCCTTGCATGACATTTGAGGTCCAGCTGTCCCTGTACAAAGCAAGCTAACATGTAGCTGGGTCACCATGCAAGCTGTCTGCTGCATCAGTGTCACAAAGACAAATTTATGCATACAGTTTGTGTGAGTCCAATTCTGATGTTAATGCGGGTTTCTCTGTTGTTAGTATATTTTTATTTATTGCACAGAAAATCATGAAGGGGCAACAGTGGTGTTGAGGTTGAAGAAGTGGGCTTATAACTTGAAGGTTGCATGTTCGATTCCCTAGAATAACAGAGAAACTTGTGCATCCTCTCTTAATAACTAGCCTTAAGGTATCCTTGGACAAAGCGTTTGAACTTGTCTTGCAGGGATGGGAGTTCTTATTGGGCAGCTCCCCGGTGTGAATATGTTAAAATGTGCAAATGCAGATTAGAGAAAATCTCTTTCCTGGATAGACAAGGTTATCAAAGTCTCCTGGTGGAAGATAATGCCCCCCCCCCTTTTCTCCCCCATTGTATCCAGCCAACTACCCCACTCTTCCAAGCCATCCTGGTCGCTGCTCCACCCCCTCTGCTGATCCGGGGAGGGCTGCAGACTACCACGTGCCTCCTCCGATACATGTGGAGTCGCCAGCCACTTCTTTTCACCTGACAGGGAGGAGTTTCACCAGGGGGACGTAGCACGTGGGAGGATCATGTTATTCCCCCCAGTTCCCCCTCCCCCCTGAATAGACGCCCCGACCAACCAGAGGAGGCGCTAGTGCAGCAACCAGGACACATACCCACATCCGGCTTCCCACCCGTAGACACGGCCAATTGTGTCCGTAGGGACACCCAACCAAGCCGGAGGTAACACGGGGATTCGATCCGCTGATCCCCGTGTTGGTAGGCAACGGAATAGATTGCCACGCCACCCGGACACCTCAGAAGATAATGTTTTATGGATCAAAATCATCCAAGTTAAACACAACAGGTTCAGTAAACAATGCATTTCACCCGGTGAAGCACAAGACCCAAACAGAAACCTGGTATCCCTTGAAAACAAAGCTACAAAAAAACACTATAAATGCATTCCAAAACACTTAACTAAGTGATTAATTAGCGAGTTCTCTGTGTTGAACGGTAACACACATACGCACTACAAACTGGGTCATGTAATAGTGTGACTAGTGTGAATCAGGTTAATCTGTCCTCAGATTTGGGAAGAGTGAATTTGGGTAGAGCGCAAGAGCCAAACAGTTTGTGTGGCTGTTAAGTGTAAGTGTGTGTGTGTGTTGTTTTTGCTGTGAGATACTGGCATGCAATAACAATGGGGTACACAGTGAAGTACACCTCCTCAACTGAACAATGGATGCCCTAATTACAACGTGCTGGGAAAAGTTACCCCAACAGTAAATTCCTTTACAAGCGCAGTCGTACAGGCAAAGAGAGGCAGTTCACAGAAAAGCCTCACATTGCTACCAACGAGTAGAAAAACATCACACTACTTGATCACCCTGTGACTCATGGGAAAATCTCATCTGGTCTGAGATGATTGCTAAAAATGATAAAAACCATAAAAATCCCCCAAGCCTACAAGTGTCTCTCTGACAGGTCACATTGCCACTAGAGAAATAACAGCGTGGGGGAGGCGAGGGCTTGTTGCTGCCAACAGATAACCTTACATGAAAGTGAGACCTGCTCAGCAAAGAGTCCCCACCCGCCTGGCAGGCTTCATTATTTCATTTCCTGTGCCAGTGGGCCTTTTGCACTCACGCCCCAACCACAATTTTGTGCTCGATTGTTGATGTGTACACACTGGAAATTTGAGTTGTCTATGTGGGGAAACAGTTTCATGATTCCCCGAAAGAGCAGTTTTACTCGTGTCACGCCATTCAACAGTCGCCGATGGCTCAATAGCACGCTTAGCCTCCTAATGAAACGATGACCTAGAGAAGATCATCGAAGGCAGAAGGTCACCTTCACAGTCAAGCTGCCCGTAAACCATTACTGAAGAGGGAAGAAAGCCACACACATTTCATAACAGGGCTGCGTATTGGCGAGAATCTGGCGATAAGATACGTATCACGGTACAGGGCTTACGAGTCAATATATCGAAATATATTGCGATACTGCAAGAAAGGTGATATGTTGCGATTTCATGGGCCTGTGTTCTTTGTGCTCATACTACTTCCTGTCTCAGTTTACGTTGTTGTGTTGGGGTGGAAGAGTCAAATGGCTGAAGATAGATTACAACACTGTTGTCTAGTGGTCGTGGGGTTACACACTGCACAAAATGCAGACCACAAACCTTTACATGTAAACAATTAAACATTGATATAGTGGTTTTGAGAATCGATACAGTATCGCAAAAGATAATATCGTGATACTCGAGTGTATCGATATTTTCTTACACCCCTACTTCATAGCAGTTTTTATATTATGTTTTGTGTTGTGAACACTGTTAAAAAGCTGAATGGTGTTATGATTCCTTCAAATTTCACAGCAAAGCTTAACGTATAAACAGAGATTATTGTATTACACACATTGTAGTAGGTTAAAAGGAAGTACTATTTGAACTGAAATAAAGGGCAATTCTGTTAATCTGCAGTTTGAAATTTGCAATAATTGCAAATGCAATTTGTAATCACTCTATAAGGGAGTTTAAAAAACTCAACAAAAAACAATCTCCATTTTGATTTCAGTCTTAATGCACAAATTCAAAAAGGAAACGGAGCTGCTGGATGCAGAGTGACTCAATTTTTTTTACAACACTCATAAAACTAATACTTTGATGTTCAATGAATAGGTGAAAAATGAAATGAAAGCATTGCTCAGGAAATTCGAAACATGCAGTACAGAAGGACAGGAAGTTGAAACATGAAAGGCGATGCTTTAAATGCACCAAGAGGAAATGAGAGTAGATGAAAGCAAACTCACTGATGCGTGACTTGTCACTATTGTCTGCCACACAACCTGCACCGCAACCTTGAAAACCAAAACCTACTGCCTCTTTTTTCCCCAGAAAATTCCCTCAGATGTCTCTGTACTGTACCTATTAGCATGCAAAACCCAGGAAATTAACAATCGATACCAGAAAAATATTCAGAAATATTTGTTTTCTACTCTACCACCAGCTTTTGGCACGTAGACAACCATCATTTGGAGGTTCTGTTCTTTTCAAAATAACCTGACCGAAGAGCGTCCGGGTAGCGTAGCGGTCTATCCCGTTGTCTACCAACACAGGGATTGCTGGTTGAAATCCCTGTGTTACCTCCGGCTTGGTCAGGCGTCCCTACAGACACAATTGGCCATGTCTGCGGGTGGGAAGCTGGATGTGGATATGTGTCGTGGTTGCTGCACTAGTGCCCCCTCCGGTCGGCCGGGGCGCTTGTTCAGGGAGGAGGGGGAACTGGGGGGGAATAGCATGATCCTCGCATGAGCTACGTCCCCCTGGCGAAACTCCTCACTGTCAGGTGAAAAGAAGCGGCTGGCGACTCCACATGTATTGGAGGAGGCACGTGATAGTCTGCAGCCCTCCCTGGATCAGTAGAGGGGGTGGAGCAGTGACTGGGATGGCTCAGAAGAGCAGGGTGATTGCCAAGTACAACTGGGGAGAAAAAGGGGGAAAAATCCCCCCCCAAAAATAAAATAAATAAAATAACCTGACCGGCTAGTAAAATAACGTGCAGCGTATTGGGAAGAAGTGCCCTTTTGCAGTGTCTGCTGCACTACAGCGAAGAAGTGCAGCAGACCGAGGCGTCTTCCAATTCAAAGTCAGTGGCACAGGTTGATGAAATAAGTGATTTAAACATTTGTTTCACCCCGGCTAAACGTTTTACCCCACCAGTAGGACTGCAAAGACTCTTTGGAACATGACTATACCCTCAGTGATGCAATACTTGATTGAAAATAGGTGAAAAGGAGACCTCTTGATTCATTCCTCGTGTCCGTCTATGTTAAGCTAATGTGGCCCCATCTCAGAGCAACAGAAGGTTAAGAACAGATGGGGTCACATATGGGACTAAGTCTCAGACTGACGGCAAAAGGAGCATCACTTAAAGCTGAATAAGGGAATTTCTGCCCAGTAGACGAAGCGGCATGCTGTCTTATTTGACTGAGAGTCCCAAAAATTCTGTTTCATGTCATTTGATGACATAAGAAAATCATGGCTCATGACTCCTAACACTGTGATTTCAATTCAACTGGCGTAGATATAACATACACGTTAGATAAGAGCTAGTCTATGAATACATAAAATGTCCCTTCCTGTGTGCAGTAACGATTTCGTGGAAAAGCACGGGACATGCTCAGCAATCTACAATCAGGCAAACCGGCAAATCCATGTAATAAAGGTTTGTTTCTATTTTCATTGGGGCTTGAGGGAAAATGTTCAACACTTACAGCAATCAAAAGGTAATATTTACCATTAAAACATTTCCTCTTGCAGATTTAATAGATCATGCATTTTACCAAAAAAATCCAACGCAGAATAGAAAAAAGGAATCGGGGCCTTGGTATGGTAAAAATTCCTCTGTGACCAAAGATGCACTGTTTTCGAGTGAAGTGCAAGGAAATAATCAGTAAAATAAGATATAGAGATCTCTTCACTGCAACAACAAAAACAGGCAATTGTATGTCAGAAATAAGAAAAATAATGCAGTCGTTGCACTGCATGTGAGAATTATGTAAGTCTCACCCCGCTGTGACCTCATGTCAAGCCCTGTAAACAGCCAAATAAGTATCCCAGTGAGCACAGCGAGGGGAAAAAATCCTCCTCCGAGAGTAATTTGGAGGAATCCAAACAAAGAGTGGGCGGAGCCCCAAGAACAGGAATGATAATCCTATTTATAACCCAACAGAAACAACAACCGCCCAATTACCCATAAAAAACAAAGACAACAATGGAAATATGTTATAGCGTATGAGCAGACTACAGGAATGACAGTCCTCACTGTAATTTGACAGCAGCAACGAGCGTCTGACTTTTTCACATTCAGCATGGAACCCACAATGGAGACAGGCCTCAGATTGAGCAGCACTCCTATGAAACAGCTGTCGACTGTGTTCACACATAAACCACGGAGGTTTATCTATCCATCCTGACTGAGAAGCACTTGTGTTGTTGTCTTTTAAATTGGTTGTTTTGCCTACACATAAAATCGCTTTGGAGTTTAAAACTTGGAGAAGGGCCATTCAGATTATGCTTATCCATCCAACGTGGTGATCTGAGAGCGTTTCACTTAATGGTAAATTCATCCTATTACTGGATTACCACACTGCCTGTAAACATGCCATTACAAATATACAGGGTATGTCACAACAATCCTTGTGCCATCTTGCATGGAGAGCATTTACACAGGAGCTCAAGCCAGACAACAATCTCGTATATTGGCCCATGTCATGAGCCAGTGAAGTGACCTGTACCTGAATTCTTTTAAACACCGAGCTCTGGGGACATTTCTGACCTTCAAACCAGTTCTTTTAAGCCATCAGATCAACAACAACAGCTTCGGGTGCTGGAAGACAGAGGCGCGAACTCATGTTTACAGCAGCCTCACCCAGTACCGGTGTGGGAAGATGGCGGCATGAATTCACGTTTGCGGCGGCCTCACCCAGTACTGTCTATGCAGTGTCTTTGTCCACGTCTGAGTCTAAGTTGTCTTCGTTTGACAGCTGGGAGAGCTTGGTCTGCTGTGTCTGGTGGGCCCAGGGACCACAGCCCTGCCTGGAGCTGCACCCGAAGAGGAAGCACTGAGGGTGGTCTGACAGAACGCAGAAGCGGGGCAGGCTAAGCTAACTGCTAGCCTATAGAGACCGGCAGTTCCAACAGTCATCCTGGCTGGTGTTCGCTCTCTTGGACAGTGAAAAAAATCTTCTTTTTTTTTTTGGATATGTTGGATATATGTTTTCTAAGTTTTTTTTTTTTTTGTAGTTTGGATATGTGTTTGTCTTTGTGTTACACCGCTGTGGGATGGGGGAAATGAAATGACAAATAAATGTTCCTGATTCCTGAACAAAGATTCGAACAAAATAACAATACAAAAACTTGGAGCAGGCTCTTGCACAAGCATCTCAATTGTTTCAGAGCAGGACTTAAAATTGTACACCGGTTCACCTTAAATGCCTGTTAGGTGTGGAGTCGAGTTTCACACTGATGCTCCAACAATAGTATCAGTCTTCCTGACGTAGCCAAAAACTCCCTGTGGCCAAGGTGGGGTTCACATTCCACACTGTTACACTGGACCGCGGAGGTTCGTGTGTGATTATTCCAATCCTTCCCTTATCACTCACTCCACAGTCGAAGGGCTATAGTTCAGAACAATATTGTGAATGGAAATTTAAGCCATCTGCTTTCAAACGGGATTTGTTATTTAAAGAGAATCTGAAGCAAACGCCATTAAATCGATCGATCCGCTAACCACGTTAGAAGGCTGGTCTTGTCTTGAGAAAGAAACATTTGAGGACACATTCTGCTGACATAATGCATTTATTTATAGAGTTTTCAGTAAGACGTTGCAAAAAAAAAAGTTGCGGGTCTGTTTGTGTGCACCTATGCTCGCTGGTGACTAATTCTGACCCAAATATGGCTTCAAGTGATGAAACCATCGTGTGACCTAAATACAGAAACTGCAACCCCAGACAAAAGTGAACGGCCTACATGTGGAGGGCCACACACCTGCGAGGGGCCAGACAGGACGCCGCCCACGACTGACTAAACTCTTCTACAAAAGTGTAAAGAGGCCACTGAAATGTGACCCCGGCACCCGAGGGTCGAGCTTGATGCCTGATGCTGGAGGTGGAGGCATACTGAGGCAAAACATAATAGAAATGCATTACCCCACATTATTGTAGTGCACCTTGCATAAAAGCTTCCACTAAATGGCAAAAAAAAACTAATGCAAAGACCTTCAACTAAAATCAAAACCAGAATGCTTTTGGCTTGGTCTTAAAAAAAGGAGTAATCTCAGCAAGAGCCTGGGCTTCTGGATGATCCTGCCCCAGGACTGATGGGCAAAAGCTTAACGCTTGGAATCGCACGAGTCTCTAGGAATCTTTTCCCCCACTTTTGTAAACAATCCTGTTCCAGAGCTCTTATCCAATTTCCTATCACCCCAAAACAGGAAATCCCAACACTCCACACCCCACTGCTGTGTGATACAATACCCACCAGCCTCCTCGCTGAGCCACTTAGGAATGGAGAAGGAAAAGAAAAGTCTCCGAGGAGCTGCTGCCTTATTTAAGGGCAACGCTTTTGAGCATGTCTTGTGTGGAAGGACCTGTCCATACAGACACCCATCAAGGAAGGGACGATCTTACCAAACAAGTAGGTTGTCAACCTGCTTTACCCATCATGTGCTCAGACCTTTTCCTAAGGGGTATCGGTGAGCTCATGTGGAATCAGAGGCAGACAGAAGAGGCTGTACGCTTTCAGATGCCATTTCCTTTCAAAAGGATTTTAAAAGCACTTCGAGCACCATTATCAATTTAAAGTCAACAGCTTCCCATCATGCATTTCACCATGGATGTAACATCTGGGGGACAACCAAGAAAGGCACCTCCATAATGTGTGTGTGTGTCTTAGAGTGATACCCCCCTCCTTTTTTTCTGTTTTTCCAGGCTACACGTGCACATTCAACTAAAACATAATAAATGTAGAATTAATTACAAATCTGACTCTTCTTCCTAGGCACAACATTAACGTGAACGCCTGTGCATATCAAATCATTCCGAGTGGTATATTTACACATAGTATCACTTCAATCAGATACTGGCAGAAATATGGGACAATATGCCCCCCACAACCCTAGACCCAACCAACCCATTAACCCACCCCTATAAACCCACACTTCTGAGTCTTAAAATATGAAGGTTTTCACCAGTACTCACATTTTTTAAATAACTACTTCCTTTGGCTTTTTATGACTACATTAATGAAAGGACGTTTGACTGAGGCTTTAAGCTATAAATTGTTGGCTGTTATCGAGTGGGCACCTCCTTTGACGGATTCTCCATTCGATACACCCCTGCAAAACAATCCAGGGGGCTGAAGCCACGTGTTATGATGTTACCGTAGGCCCGAGCACCACCCAGTCTCATAAACCAGCCCGCCAGCACAAACCGCGAAAAGGAATAGAACAGATGAAAAACCACATTCCACATCTGGATACGATAGGGTTTTCCCCACAAAACTGATGTGTCATACAATAAATACTTTTAGACAAGGAGACACTGCAGCTTCAAATGGCACTGACCAGCCCTCCATTACAGCTCACAGCTCATGTTTAGGAGTACCAAAATGGATTTGAAGGAAGTGGGGGGGGGGGGGGCAACTTTTCTGAATGAATAAAGGGGAGTTTAATAGCTGAAAAAAATCTAGCATCTTGAAACATTCTGCAGTGTCACATACCAGTTAAATGCAGTTCAAAATGTATTCAGAAACAGTCACCAAACGAAGCAACAGGCTCATCTCAAGCCAGTTTCCTTGGCCAGCTGCACTGACCATGAGGCAAATCAGTAAAAGTTGGCGAAAGTAGCTCATAGCTCAAGAGTTAAGCATCACGGCTACTATGTTTCCCCGAGATCAAGGCCACGACTGTCCGCTTTGCTTACATTAGAGGCTGCCAGAACAAAACAGTGCAATCAACTTCAAATGAGATCTGCTGGGCCGCATTTACACGAGGCCAACTTGTGTACAATTCAAGGCCAGTTTCTACATTACAGAAGGCCAGCAACTGTAAAACACTGTCCGTGTTTCCAGAGGCTTCTGGGCACTAAGTGAAAAGTGTATCGGGCCAGATGAGACTGTGGCTGCCTTGGTGTGTATCTCTATTTCCAACTCATGAACAGATCTTAATCTAAACTTCCTCATTAAACCACCATCACTTCTGAATTTTATATGAAGTGATCAGTACAAGAGTTACAAACCTATTAAGTGACAGCTAAGGTAGCAAAACAACTTTCACCCTTCCTTTGGGATTGGTGCCTTCATCATTAATTTACCTGTATAAGGAAGGATTCAGATAGCAAAACTGAGCATCTTAACACAGAGACACAGTGACAGAAATTAGCCAACTGAATTTAGGTACTAAACATCACTTTGGGCCTTGGCACCTTTGTGTGACAGTTATGTTGTCCTTAGAGCTACATGTCAGTATGTACTGTTAATATGTCTTCATACCGATGTGATGCCTCAAAGACATGTCCCTGTATATTCAGTGCTATTAATGATGTCCTCACTCTGCAATATCCATCCATCCTTTATCCAAACCGCTTATCCTGCTCTCTGGGCCGCGGGGGATGCTGGAGCCTATCCCAGCAGTCATTGGGCAGCAGGCAAAGAGACACCCTGGACAGGCAGCCAGGACATCACAGGGCCGACACACACGCATTCACACCTAGGGACAATTTAGTACGGCCGATTCACCTGACCTACATGTCTTTGCACTGTGGGAGGAAACCGGAGCACTCGGAGGAAACCCACGCAGACACGGGGAGAACATACAAATTCCACAGAGGACGACCTGGGACGACCCCTAAGGTTGGACTACCCCGTGGCTTGAACCCAGGACCTTTTTGCTGTGAGGCGTCTGCACTAACCACTGCACCACTGCGCCGTCATTCTGCAAAATCAGACTGAGCACTAACATGGGGTTGTTAGTCCTCAGTCTGATTTATGATGGTCAAGGTGTTTATAACTGCCAGCTATAGGCAGCAGCAAAGCTTGCTTTCAGCAAAAGGGTCCGGAAATACATGGTTAAACACACACACACACACACACACACACACACACACACACACACACACACACAATTGTTTTTCTGCATTCAGTGAATCATGGCAATACAGTTCTAAGACCAGCCTCAGTAACATTAACACTTATTATGGGAATCAGGCAAAATAGAAATACTTCAGAGAGGGTGGTGAGTTAGTGAGGGGCAATTACAAATTAGGGCAGTACATCCATCCATTAGCCAAACTGCTTATCCAAATTGGAGTCACGGGATGCTGGAGCCTATCCCAGCAGTCATTGGGCAGCAGGCAGAGCGACACCCTGGACAGGCCGCCAGGCCATCACAGGGCCGAAACATTCACACCTAGGGACAATTTAGTATGGCCGATTCACCTGACCTACATGTCTTCGGACTGTGGGAGGACACCGGAGCACCCGGAGGAAACCCACGGAGACATGGGGAGAACATGCAAACTCCACACAGAGGACGACCCGCAACGTTGGACAACCCCGGGGCTCGAACCCAGGACCTTTTTGCTTTGAGGTGACCGCGCTAACCACTGCGCCACCATGCTGCCCTAAGTACAGTACAGTTAAATAATAATTTCAGTCAGTCATTCATTTTGTATACCAGCTTAATCTGTTGCGGTTTTGTCGGGGTGAGGCACTTTAAAGACAACACTGGAGAACACTGCTCTCTGATGCAGAGTCCCGAACTGACTGCATGTCAGAAAATCTTGGATGACTCTCAAACAAAGTAGCCACTTAGCATTAGTATCTCAATTTGTCCATCTCAAATAAATTTCGTTACTGCTGAAAAATTAGAATTATGCAGATAGCCCACATTCTTTACTCACTGAAGAACAACAAATGGATTTGTTTTGTGAGGATTACACAGCCATGCAGCTACATTAGGTGTGAGTCTGCAGTTCATTCAGGTGGTTGCTCCTATACAAAATAAGTCATGTCAGGATGATAGTACTGGGTAGTAATAAAATCACGGTGAAAGTCATTTATCACCACTACGCTGCAATTATACATAAATAATACCACGATGGAAGAAAATTTAAACCATTGCACTACCATGGCAATGCTCAGTATCAGGGTGGCTTTTGATAACGGAGCGTTATGCAGCTTCCTCCCAGCAGGCCCTGCAGGGGAGTTTACCCAGCGCCCACCTTTCCCGAAATCTGCACCACAGGGGCGGCTCGGCCTGCAACACACATCGAACCTGACGCCTATGTGAGAGGAGGAACGTTCCACCGTATACTCATCTAGAAACCACAGAGCCAAATTTACACAGTTGGAAAATGTTCAACCTAGGTACACAAAATTGTGTTTAATCAAAATGGCACTCTAGTTAACAAAATCATATGAAATGACTGGGCTTCCACTGGGAGCGGCGGTTATTTACTAAGTACATCCATCCATTATCCAAACTGCTTATCCAAACTCTGGTGATCATTCACCAGAGTTGTTAAAGAGGGCTTCACTGACAGAATATGGCAGCAGTGCATGACAATCAAAAAACAAACGACATGCCGACTACAAAAGGCAAGCAAATGACACAAAAATATAATATATCTGCGTGCTGGAGTGATGCTGCATCAGTAGTTACATTTTCTCTATTTTGACCTGAGCTGGCCGTGAAATGCCGCATGTGTGCCTGACAAATAACGGCGTGAAGTCGAAGCATTGCTGAGAAATCTGATGTTACCCAGTTAAGTTGTGACCTCAACCTTTCAGTTTCAGTGTTTGTACGCAGCGAAGCCACTTCTGGGCTAAACTGGCCAGCTCAGAACAAACACTTGAGGGGGAGAAACAAGGTTTCACTGGAAGCTTGGAAAGAAGGGGGCGTTCAAGACCTGCAGCTTTTCACTGTGCTGAAAATGTATGACCTGCAAAACTCTACAACTGGGATGCCTCCATCTTCAGGGACAAGCTTTATGAAGGCGACGTATTCGAAATGGGAACGTGATAAAGCGTCAAGACGAGTCCTCTGTCCTTATCTTCTACATCGATGACCACAGTGCTCGCCATCATGGCAAAACCATGCCGCTGCAATTGAGGTATTCATCTGTACATAGATGGGAAATTCACAGTTATTCAAATGTTGGGTGAATTTCTTTAACCTTGAATTCTTTTTAAAAGGGGCTGAATGACATTCCTAGCAGAGAGCGGATCTCAATCTTTCGGCTTTGTGAATAACAACCCCAAATCAAAGTGAACAGGAAAAGCACATTCAAATAGAAAGCAGCACATTTGCTGACGTCCGACAAAGCACATCTGCTGACAGTCAAGGTTTCCAAATGCCTTCAGCAGATATCAATTAAGGCCATTGCTGCCTAGTTCATTAAGGATTGTGAGTGCAATCCAAGTTTTTAGGAGCACGGGGTTATCACAGGCCTTACAACAATAACAGCAACAACCAGCCAGCACAGCTCCTGTACTTACTGAAGGACGTATATTCACTGTTTCAGTCACCATTCAGCAACCCCTACTGATATTTACCCATCACATTCCATCCATCCATTATCTGAACCGCTTATCCTGCTCTAAGGGTCACGGGGATGCTGGAGCCTATTCCAGCAGTCATTGGGCAGCAGGCGGGGAGACAACCTGGACAGGCCGCCAGGCAATCACAGGGTCGAGACACACACACATACACAAACATTCATAGCTAAGAACAATTTAGTATGGCCGATTCACCTGACCTACATGTCTTTGGACTGTGGGAGGAAACCGGAGCCCCCGGAGGAAACCCACGCAGACACGGGGAAAACATGCAAACTCCACACAGAGGACGACCCGGGACGACTCCCAAGGTTGGACTACCCCAGGACTCGAACCCAGGACCTTCTTGCTGTGAGGCGACCGTGCTAACCACTGCAGCACCGTGCCGCCCAGTACCATCACATTACACTTCAGGAAAACTGAAATATTACACAGAGACCCTTCAATTCCCCATTCTATTGTTTCACATATGCACTGGGAGCCGCTGAGCAAATAATGTGTTTTCGCTCCATACTGTCAAGAACACTGACTGCAAATGAGCGTTTTTTGTTAAACAGCAGTGACATTGGGGAGATGATGGGAGAGTTGTTTAGGACCACAACACTGGTAATGATCAGTGAACCAATTCAGCTCGGTGCTATTTTGTCTTTATAATCTTGATTTTACTGTCTGTTTTATTATGTGTGTGGAATGAAATGATCTTAACAGCCTTTTTTTTTTTTTACCCAAGTGTCGATTCCATCTCTTCTGTTTTTCATTTTACTCCCTCACTTCACTGTGCAAACACCAGGATGTCCTCAAAGACCCCATTATTTCTCCATCCTGGGGCCCATAGAGATGAAATAATATTACCACGCTCTGCTTTGCTTGGCACAATGATGCTGGGAGCAGCCCCACCTCAGTTTCAAATCACCTGAAAGATAAAAAGGTGTCCTGTACGCATGAAATCACTACTGCACCAGTTTACTTAGTCAACATTCGGTCCATCAACTTATCTCCTGACTGGTCTATCAAAAGGTTTTGCATAAATCTATTGACACGATAAACTGTTGTATGATCAAGTGTATGCACAGCACTTCCTCATTTACTTTTTTTTGCCCCCACGAGACACCAACATGAGCGCCCCTAGGTTCTCAATAGCACTCGATACTGTCAGCGACCTTGTCTTAGGCTTCAACACTAGAAAACGCCTCGTCTGTGGGGAATGAGGATTTGCTGGCATAAAGACTTGTATGCTAGATTGTCCTGAATTGTGGGTTGGGTTCTGCTAAGCATTCCTGGCATACCTCAACATTTACTCTTGGGTAAAACGGTCATCTCATGATGGCAGTGGTCTTGAGTTGATTATTGACTTGCCCCAGATTCACTGGATACCACACGGACACACTGAATGTTCCAGAGTTGAGCCCTGCTGACACATCATCACTAACCAACCCCAACCTTCAAATGACCAGTCTCCCACCGGGCTGTCGGGTGGCGACTGGTTCCCCTTTCATCTCGCATTCATGAGTCCATCTTAGGAAAAGCACGGCACGGCGACATTCTAACAACGTGCTGTGAAAGGCCAAGGAGGGAACAGTGAATAGGAGGAATCTTCTCTTTTTTTCCTGTTCAAACTGTTCTGAGTCAACATCATGTCAGGTTGACGAGTTTTCGAGATGAATAATAAGGGGCACGTCTGAGTGAAATGTACAGACACTCATTCACGTACGCTTGAACAACACCCAAGATTTAAAGCAGAGTAAGTGCTCGTTTTTAGCCCATCTGCATCTACTTACATTTTGAAAAAGGTGTATAAAAAGGGGGTGTAGGGGGAAAAGGACCGCAATGGTGGTGTGTGTGTGTGTGTGTGGTGTGTGTGGGGGGGGGGGGGCTGAAAGTGGGAGTCCTGTAGTAAAACACCACGTCCCAACTTCTCAAAAGTAATTTCGTTGGCCAACGCTGGCACGTCACCTTTCTACTTGCCTCATATTTTATTGGTCTAACATGCTGGGCCCCACGCGTCGCCTACATCATGTGCGCCTCAGCAGCTTTGATATGCCTACATTATGTCAGCAATTCAAAGTTGGTTGCTCGTAATGTGTGTTTTCAGCCAGACGCAAGAAAAAGCATAGACCCCCCCCCCTTTAAGTGGCATGTGACGTATCTAGTTTTTCTTCGAATTTGTCATAAGGGCAATCAACATGTTTTCAGCTAGAAAAAAATGTAAAAGGAAAAGTATACGACTCCTTTAACAACTGCGTAGGGTAAAGTTATGCCACATCTAACCATGTGGTCGTCGACGTAACAGCCAAGGGTTGTAAGATGTCATAAAAACGACATGTTATGCTAAAAATACTGTGGGGCTTTTCAGTCATGAAACTGCTAGATAATCCCTTGGAACTGGGACAGAGAATAGCTTAATCCTCCCTTGTACGTCGTGCCTATTGGGGGGGGGGCAATTACAAGAATGGTAATGGAACAAACAAATACACAGCAGACCCTCTCTGAATACACCAAGGTAGTGAAACACGGCGTTCAAATAAGTGAGACGAGGGGGGAGGTGGTCCTCAGTCAGGTCTGTAGTGGGCACTCTCCTGGGTGTCCAACTAGTTTGGTGTATTGGAGAGGAGGGTGTGTCTGCAGAGCCCCGATGCAGCACAACCGACGGGACTGCTGTGTTTATACAACTCCGGCCACATCGGAACTAAGGGAAGAGGCGTTAGAATTTGCGACAGCAGAAACACGTCTTGCGATATGAAGGAAAGACTGAACATGCAGGCTAACCAACACTATGTACGCTATTTATGGCGACGCAGGCCAGAGTTAATGGCACACAAAATAAGCTACAGCTGTAGGGTATACACATACATACACACACGCATACATGCATGCACGCATACATACACACACATACATGCATGCATGCATGCATGCATGCACACATACATACACACACACATACATGCATGCACACATACATACACACACACATACATATGATGAAATCCACCAACGCCAGGATTTGAAGAGCTCTGCGTAAGAGACAGAAGCGGACCTACTCGTTTTTGATGCACATTCTGTCCTGAAAGGCCTTGTCCAGCGGCACCACCGCCTGCCCGAGGAACACATCCAGCCCGATGAGAGCGCGGTGCATCACCGTGAGGACCAGCTCGGTGGTCCCGGGCGGGGGGGCGCCGCGCCCCGCTCCGCTCAGCGCCCCGGGCGGCAACTCGAAGGAGCACTCCTCCCTCCATTCCGGGGAGGTGGTCTTCTCCGCTACGCACGTCGAGTACTTCTCCTTCCCCACCTGGATGATGGTGTAGACGTCGCTGGTGCCGTGCTTGCCCTTGCCGCGTAACCCTCTACCCCGCAGGACCGTCACCTGGACGTGCGTCGGCTCCCACCTCTGGTCGTCCTCCTCCGCCTTTGCCGAGGACATTATCCGGATGAACCCGCCGACGACACGGGGCGGACGGCGCGAGTCGGCGTTGTTGTTGTTGTTGTTGTTGTCGTCGTCGCTACGGTTATTCTTATCAGAAAGAAATAAACCACGGAGAAACCCGCCGGGACGATCTCCTAGAGCGTTCCCTCCCTGGGCGCCGCCGCCTCGGCGTCAAGGCGTCGCGGTGACTCGCACGGCCAACCGTCGGGTGTCACATGACGGCCGCGGGCGGCGTTGCTAAGCTAAGCTAGCGTGCGTTGTGACGCGGAGGGCGCGCGCGGTCGGTCTGCCGCCGGTTGCCGCATACGCGCGCCTGCCTCCGCTTGCGGTCGGGCGAGCGGGACGCACTGCTGTGACGTCACGCCGCCGTCCTCATACTGCAGGATGGAGGGGACACATGGCCTTCAAGGGAGCGGCGAAATGCGAAACGGCCTCATAGGAAGCTCGCGAGGGGCGGATTAAGCGTTATTTGCAGGAGGCAATGCCCTTTAATTCATCCTCATCCCGGGGGGGGGGGAGCCATCCACACTCATCAGAGCACTTTCAACTGCAGTGTTTGGCATTTCTTTTTATTTTTATATGTGGATCCCCGTTGGCTGCTACAGTGGTACCGGCTACTATTCTTGGGGTCCGCAGACATGATAACAGCTAACAAATACAACCCCTCCCCCAAGTCAAGTCAAGTCAAGTCAAGTTTATTTGTATAGCCCAATATCACAAATTACAAATTTGCCTCAAGGGGCTTCACAGCAACCCAACATCCTGTCCTTAGGCCCTCGTATCAAATAAGGAACAACTCCTTAGAAAAAACAAAATTTAACAGGGAGAAAAAATAGAAACCTCAGGAAAAGAAAAGGGCTCTATATTGTCTTCAGCGGTAGGTTTCTTGGGATCAGTGGTTTGAAGAGCCTCAATAGCTATGCTGAGTCAGGAGCTATAATAACCTGAGAGGCATGATTGGAGTAAGTACATCATCAGGGTAAAAGATGGTCAATGTTAGCAAGAGGGGATCCACCGTCCTCGCCCTCAAACATGTGACCAGAGGGTGCGAAGTGTCTATTAAAGGCAGAACAGATCTCAGTATGATCATATCCCCCACGCGGGATAAAATCAACCACATAAGTAAAAGCCACATAAAAAAGAAAAGAAAAAACAAACTGGGCTGATGTAACATCACACACACAATGTAAACCTCTATAAAAAGAACACTATTGTGATCTCTGATATAATTTATTTGTGAATAATTGTGAAAAGATTTGTGATTATTTTTTGATGGTGTGTTTTTGGATTACGTGAGCTGTAATGACGCTTTAATTTCCCTCAGGATCAATAAAATATCTATCTATCTATCTATCTATCTATCTATTGAAACTGTTGGGCTGTTTCCTGATACAGACTTTCCAAACGCAAACAAATAAGCAGCACGCAGCCTCTCATTGACTCGGCCATGACAGTCTGGCATGCACGGCATCGCTATTGGCGGCTTCTCTTAAAGGTCAGTCTCGTGCAAGCCTTTAGCTTTGTGTTGTACTATTTGAAAAAGAAAACGGTGTGAAACACGTGAGTCAGTTTTTCACAGCTGCAATTTTTTGCATGAGAGTTAGCTCTTATACAAGGTCTATCAAGCTCAAATGTACTGATATATTAGACAGAGAGAGAGAGAGAGAGAGAGAGAGAGAGAGAGAGAGAGCGAGAGAGAGAGAGAGAAGAGGAAAAAAAGTAAAAGAAATCTTCCTCTCACCCTTTTTCGGGTGGTGTGTGTCTTCCTCAAGCTCGGGTCCTCTATCAGAGGCCTGGGAGTTTGAGGGTTCTGCACAGTATCTTGGCTGTTCTTAGGACCACACTCTTCTGGACAGTGACCTCAGATGTTGTTCCTCAAATCTGCTGGAGCCACTCTCCCAGTTTGGGGGGGTCACAGCCCCTAGTGCTCCTATTACCACTGGGACTACTGTGAATTTCACCTTCACATCTGATCTAGTTCTTCCCTCAGCCCTTGGTATTTCTCCTTCTCGTGCTCTTTCTTCCGGATGTCGCCGTCGCCCAGGACTGCTGCACCGATCACTACTGCTGTCTTCTGTCCCTTGTCGACCACCACAATGTCTGGCTGGTTAGCCAGCACCTGCTTGTCAGTCTGGAACTGGAAATCCCACAGGATCTTAGCGCTGCCATTCTCAGCCACCTTTGGCAGTGTCACCCATTTGGGCTTAGGGACTTGCAGTCTGTATTCAGTACAGATATTCCTGTACATGACCCCAGCCACTAGGTTATGCCTTTCAGTGTATGCTTTCCCAGCTAGCATTTTACACCCTGCTACTAAGTGTGGACTGTCTCAGGGGCGTCTTTGCACAGCCTGCATCTGGGGTCTTGTCTGGTGTGGTAGACCCCTGCCTCAACTGACCTGGTGCTGAGTGTGTTGCCTCATTTATCACAAACGCTGCCTTCGAAGGGGTCTGAGCATCAGCAGAGATCCCACCCACCCCAGCCATGGACTGTTCTCCCCCCTGCGCTCTGGGAGGCGCTACAGGAGCCTCAGAGCCCGCACTACCAGGCTCAAAAACAGCTTCTTTCCACAAGCTGTTGCCCACCTGAACCTGGCTACCCACTGAATGTCTGTAGATATTTTTAAATATTCTGTACTCCAGCTCTCTTTTAACATATTTTTAGCTTATTTTTAGCTTTTAGCTATTTTTAACATGTGCCTGCACATTGTTTTTAATGACAATAAAATTGAATTGAATTGTGCCGCTATGAGCAGACCACCATCTGTGCTGTCCTTCAGCCCAGCCTTTTCCACCACTGCTAGGATTTCTCGATATCAGCCACGCCTTCTATCTATCGATGGTTTTTGTTTTATAACACAATATTTAAGAAAGTGCTACAATCTCTGTTAACGGACCAGATCCCTTCAGTCAGCCGTATTGAATTTAGATTCTTGAAAATTGTTGCAATGAGCCTTATTTAAAAAACTCTGTCAAAGATTTCATTGCTGTGTGTTTTAATAAAGAAATATGTATTAAAAAAAAAATCCAACAACAGGAGAATTCAACATTTTTTGGTCCATACAGCATGCGCTGAGGAATTTATTGCCTCAGTTGACTACATTTGCGCTCAACACTGATTGGACGGCCACATAAAAACCGGTGAAGTTTCCCTTTAATGTTGACATGGGTCTCCCGGTAGCCTCCCCGACCAGTTTTTTCTTCTTGTCGTCTCGTCAATCTTGGAGGGACATCCTGTTCTAGGTAATGTCACTGTTGTGCCATATTTCCTCCACTAGCCGAGCATCCCATGGTCTATCTAATGCCTTGGGGATTCTTTCGCACCCCTCTCCTGAGCGATACCTTTCAACGATGAGATGCCATTCATGCCGGGTAAGCTCTTTGTGGACCACGGTTTTTGCAATTGGATGCAACCAAGATGTCAGGAAAATGCTACAGGGACAGCTGACCTTTATTTGGGCTTAATCACAAGTCACTTTAATTGATGGCAGGTGTATGTCAACTACTATTCAACATGAGTTTGAATGTGACTGAATGTGACCATTTAAGATGAGTTTGAATATGACTGGTTAATTCTGAACACAGCCCCATCCCCAATTATAAAAGGGTGTGCACATTTATACAACCAGGTTATTCTAAAGTTTTGTTTTCTTCCGTAAAAGGTTTCAGATTTGTATTTTTTTGTTATTTATTTATTTATTTTGTATTTGTCGCATTGTTTTTTCGGCCATGTCCAGCACATTGGGCTACAGCCACTGTAAGACATGGGCTATATAAATAAAGATTGATTGATTTTTACATCGCAATAAATAAATAAATCGATGTTACATCCCATGGAGTCTTAGTTTTCCATGATACTGCCTCTTCTTCTTCTTATATATATGATAAGACACTTCATTGCCATTGTATACATACAACGACATTTCGTTTGGTGACTCTCAGACCAGCTATGACTCTATAATATATATTTTTTTACTTTGTCAGAAGAAACACTCAACGGACAGCCGATGGTTGCTTATGGCATGAAAGAGCTGCCCAGTACAACCAGGTTTATTGTCAGGAGTGGAGATCCTCATTCTGCAGCGTGTTGTGACTACCTGAACCATCCCACCTGTCCACCCCGCAGCCGGCCATGTCTGCAGTCTTTGTTATGTCCCAGCAGGTCTTACAGACCAGTTTCCTGACAAAGCCATCGTTTAAACAATCTAGGAGCCTTGCTCAATGGCATCTCACCAGAGATGTGCAGGCTCTCTTTGGTGCAGGGTAATGAACCATCAACATTTTAGTCTGAAGTCGGCCTCTCATCCTCCATTAAGGCCACCCCCATTGATGTTTAGTACGCACCGACCTGGTGATCTAGATTTGTCTCTCGTGTAAAGACAGACGAAGATATATCCAGTTCACAGTCTTGTCATTTGCCTTTTCAGAGGTTGGGGTCCGCCACAGAGAAGCACCCCTGGAGCAGGTAAGGATTCTGAGTCTTGCTCAAGGACACTTTAAACCATAAAACGGTTGAAAGGAAAAATAAATTCCTATCATGAAACACATTTTTCTGAAAAACGTGCCACAATTATTGGCACTGCTTTATTTAATATTTTGTGCAGCCTCCCTTTGCCACGATAACAGCTCTGAGTTTTCTCCTATAACGCATAATGAGATTGAAGAACACGTGGCAAGGAGTCTGAGACCATTCAGAATCTCTCCAGATCCTTCAGATTCTCAGGTCCTCGCCTGTGGACTGTGCTCTTCAGCTCGTCCAATGGGTTTTCCATGGGGGTTCAGGTTAGGAGACTGGGATGGCCATGGAAAAAACCTTGATTCTGTGGTCAGTGAACCATTTATGTGTCGATTCTGAGGTGCACTTTGGACCATTGTCCTGCAGGAAGATCCAACCAAGGCCCAGTTTGAGCTTCCTGGCAGAGGCAGTCAAGTTCTGATTTTGAGCGGCACGGTTGTCCAGTGGTTAGCAGTATTGCCCACAGCAAGAAGGTCTTGGGTTCGACCCCCAGGCCATCCCAGGTCCTTTCTGTGTGGAGTTTGCATGTTCTCCCCCTATCTGCATGGGATTCCTCCGAGTGCTCTGGTTTCCTCCAACCATCAAAAAGACATGCATGTTAGGGTCAATACTCCTGTCTGTGCCCCTGACCAAGACAATGGAAAGAAATAAGTGGAGTTGGTCCCCGGGCGCTACAGCTGCCCACTGCTCCTAGTTACACAGCTAGGATGGGTTACATGCAGAGAATGAATTTCATTGTATGTATGTACAATGACACATAAAGAGTATTCTGTATTCTTCAGCAGGGCGCAGGCATGCTAACAAGGTAGTTTGAATCTGGCTGTTCTGGTTAAAAGGCAATTTCTCTTACTACTCAGCTACCCCAAATCTCTTATTTGAATAAATCTGAACATTATGGTGGGGGGGGGGGGGCAGGTATGGTTGATATGCACCATGCTACATGGAGCATAACACACAGAGATTTCGCTGTTGCAGAGCAGCTGCAGGATGGAGCAGATGCCAATGCAGGATTTTCAAACGCACGATCCAGTTTTGTCCATTTCCAGCAGTTTGTGCATGCTAAAAAGTTGCCTCGGTAAAATGCATAGCATAAAGTACACAAAGGACATCGACTTTAATGAAATGGAAAACAAGAGTATCCAAGTACATCTATGAGTGTCTTTGTACCTCAGAATATTTACACTGACGAGTAAGAAAATCAATTCAGGAACCACTATGGAAGTACACAACACAATCTGCGTGTAGATTTTTTTTTTTTTGAGGGGCTGAAACTCACTGAAACTCACCCAAAGAGGCTTAAAACCTAGTTTTAAACCTCTTTGGGTGTTTGTTGATGTATTTTAGATTTTGCATTCATCAAACAGTTTTGCCGTCTTGAAATGAAAATAAGCAAGTCTGCAACTCCCACTTCCCCAGCACTTGTCAATACATTTGTGCAGGTAACAAACTGTCTTTGTTCTCCTGGGCCACAGGTTTGTCCTCCACGTTTCAAAGCAAATGAATGATGGTCTGACATGATGGATGAGACTTGGGGGGGGGGGGGAGTTTTGAAATGTTGCAATGTTGGTCTTGATATTGTGAATATATATATACATATATATGTGTGTGTGTGTGTGTGTGTATGCATATATATATTTGTTTTGGGGGGGTTCCCCCCCTTTTCCCTCACTTGTACCCATCCAATTACCCCACTCTTCCGAGCCGTCCTGGTTGCTTCTCCACCCCCCTCTGCCGATCCGGGGGGGGGGGCTGCAGGCTACCACATGTCTCCTCGGACACATGTGGAGTCGCCAGCCACTTCTTTTCACCTGACCGTGAGGAGTTTCACCAGGGGGACGTAGCGCGTGGATCACACTATTCCCCCCGAACAGGCGCCCAGACAGACCAGAGGAGGCGCTAGTGCAGCGACCAGGATACATACCCACATCCGGCTTCCCACCCACAGACATGGCCAATTAAGTTTGCTGGGGCACCTGAACAAGCCGGAGGTAACACGGGGATTTGAACCGGCGATCCCCGTGTTGGTAGGCATGGAATAGACCGCTATGCTACCCGGACGCCCCGATATTGTGCATTTTGATATTGAATTTTTGCAGATATGAACTTGTGTTTGGGTTGAAGAGGTCATGCAGCGGGTTTCTACTGAACAGGATTCACATAAAGACCTGTCATGATATTCAGTCAACCGGACCGGCAGATGTTAATGCTAGAGATTTGTGGCATAGCTTGTTGGTCAACGAGAACATATTTTCACATGCCTGGCTGACGGTCTTGTTATATTCTTTTACGGCACGTCTGTAGTGAAAAATTGAAAAATCTGGATTAAAAACTATGACGTCGAGTTGCCCCCCTCCATTCCCCGCGCCCCTATATAGAAAACTACTTTTGGACCCATTAAGGTTGACAGATGAATGCTTTTCTTTCTTGGGGATAACGATGTGGATCCATTTGGTGGATATTTTGACAGAAGCACTTGAGATTTTCCACTCAGGTAAAGATTGGATAAACAGGCTGGCTCTGAAGTGGAGAAGCATCATGGTCCACTTAACAAATCCTTGTTTCCATGAAATTTAAAGTGCAGTGACTACACTTTCCATCCATATTCGATGATAGCGGCGGTGTGTGTGTGTGTGTGTGGGGGGGGTTGAAGTCTGCAACAGAGGGTGGTCCCCAATCGTCTTGGTTCTCCATGTCATTGGACTCTGGCCACCTCCTGCCAAGGACCGTGTGGTGGCTGCAGGCGTATCAGCCACTCCACGCGCAGGCGTCCTCCCGCAAGGACCTACAATGACGACAGTCATACTCGACCCCGAGTGACCGCTGATGATGATGATGATGTTTTTCTGTCCTCATTAGGACAGCAAAACCTGAAACCACCTACCCTGTGGAGACATTTTATGGGCCCCCATGAGGAAAAGGGCCAATTTTAGGGTTAAGATTTAGGTTTAGGATTAAGGTTAGAATTAGGATTAGGTTAAAGATTAAGGTTAGAATTAGGATTAGGTTAAGGATTAAGGTTAGAATTAGGATACGGTTAAGGTTAGGGTAAGGGTTAAGGTTAGACATGTAGTTATGATGGTAAAGTTTAGGGTTAAGGGCTAGGGAATGAATGTAGTCATTGTGGGGTCCCCACAAGTATGGGGAGACATGGTGTGTGTGTGTGGGGGGGGGGGGCAACTGCCACTTTATACGAGCCAACTCCTGGAGAGTTTCTGTGTTCAGAGGTAGCTGTGGTGGGCAGGTATGTTTGTTGTCTCTGGAATCATTTGTGTGACCAGCTGCATTCAGAATCCAGTCCCACCAGAGCTTTCAATCATTTAATTAATCTATCAACGTTTATATGGAACATGTCCTATTTAGGACAATGCAATGTTAAAAGTGAAATTAAAAGAAGACAAATATTTACAGATACATAGGGAAGGATGAGAGAGCAAGAGAGGGGGGTTGAGTGAGTGAGTATATGTGCATCTGTGTGTGTGTGTGTGTGTGTGTGTACATAAGAGAGGCATGCAGGGTGAATGGTGATGGGCAGCTTCTCTCCCACGTGTTCTTCGCTATTGTTTCAATACACAGTGCAAATACATTAGACCTAACTGGCTACTTTCTCTTTTTGTTCTACCCACCTCTCTCCTGCAGGGTAGGCCGGGTGATGATGTCCGTGTCCAGGGATGTGAGAAAACTGCAAATCTGTCCGCCTACCTGGTGCCTAAAACAGGTAAAAACACAACAGCAACGTCACACCGGAGCTCGGTCTTGCACTGATGGATGGGCATCTTTTAATACCCCAGTAACAGACGGTTACCCTTTGCATCATTCAGGTACTATATGTCAGTGTTTCTCAACCCAGTCCTCAAGGACCCCCTATCCTGTATATTGTCTTTGCAACCCTGAATAGGCACCTGTTTGTAGTTATTCAACCAATCAGCAATGAATTTTGTCAGACGTTGCACACCTTGCATAATGAAGTGCTGCGAGATGATTGGTCGAGTAAGTACAAGCAGGCCTACCTATGCAGGGTTACAATGAAAATCTGCAGGATAGGGGGGGGGGGTCCTTGAGGACTGAGTTGAGAAACACTGGGCTAAGTGACTTTGTTGAGTGTGTATAAGACACGTTTACATGGTTTGTGAAAATTACTCACAGCCGGCGTGCTTTCGCGGAACTTGGAAAATCCGAATATATGGAGAATTATTGTGGTTTTTAATCTAACTGCGCGCCATCTTCTCCCTTCAGTCCGTCAGATCTGAACTTCCTAGGCGAACTCGAGACTTAATTGTTGTTTTTCCGTCGTGTGAACGTGGACTCCGCGGTGGGAAGACTACACTGACACCTGCTGGAGAATATACGTAACTGCAGCCAGGAGGCCGGTTCAGTGGTGGGGCGAGTTTCATTTCAGGCAGTGTTATCGGTCTTCATAACCGACTTAGACTTTTGGTCCCTAAAATGACTCCTCCCCCCCCCCCACAAATCTCTTTCACACAGATAGAGCCGCCTTTCTTACCATTTCTAATACAGCACGAACTTCATGGGCTTGTCTGTCTGCTTGACGCCTCTTGACCCCCCCCCCCACCACCACTATCAAGTCAGGGATAAAACCTATTTTGAAGTCATCAGGGCAATTTACAGGCACTAAACGAGGGAATGAAATCTTTAAAAATATATTTGACAAACTGTTTGTAATCCAATTAAATCTATAGCCCCGCCAATCAAAAGGAGAACGGGGGGGGGGGGAGGCTTTTATAGACGGCTCTGTAAAGACACCGAGCTTAAGCTTAGGACTTGATCAAAGGACATTCCTTATCGGTTCCTCATCTAGTCCTCATCTATTCTCGGTTCAGAGCTGCCAGTCATCGCCTCGTCAGGCCCGAAGATTTAATATGAGATGGCTGAGACCCCAACAGCTGTTACATAACCACGGTTAATCCGCCGTTTAAGATGGAGCACTATGACTGGAACGCACGCGTCTGCACGTATAAACACACGCACACACACACACATAAACATAACCAGACAATAAAGGAAAGCAGCTGCCAGATATAGGGCGCATCACGCGGGGCCAAGAGAAATAGACAGAACCGTCCTGAGGTGGATCCAATTCAAGCACCAGAGTGCAAATGGACTACTTAGAGCCTAAAATGGGTAATTAGATATCTAATCAGAGCTCACATTCTCAACCCCGCTGTACAAAACGAAATGCCTGGCTCCTGCCCCGGTATACATATGTGACGCCCCCATCCACTGCGATTCACACGGGCCTCTGCAGCTGTGACTCTCTTTCCCCGGGCACTCACACCTCCGTCCCAGGGCCCCATCCACGGTATTCAGCGACATATCCACAAGAAGGCACCGATGCCAAGCTGTGTGTTTCTGACGATGAAAATGACTCCTTTGATTTTAATATGCACTCTACTGCAGTATGTGTTGTGAGTTTTATGTTTTCTGTGCAAATCTGTCATTTCTCCTTTCCACATCTAGGCCTACACACTACTCTGTCTGCCATGTTGCCTTGCTTGAAAAAAGCTGTGATGTCTGTGCGCATGTGTGTGGAGGGGTGGGGGTGTTCGATGAACCATGGTACTGGTGTGTGTGCGTGTGTGTGTGTGTGTGTGTGTGTAGGATTGGGGTGAGGGTGTTCTATGAACCATGGTACTGGTGTGTGTGCGTGTGTGTGTGTGTGTGTGTGTGTAGGATTGGGGTGAGGGTGTTCTATGAACCATGGTACTGGTGTGTGTGTGTGTGTGTGTGTGTGTGTGTAGGTTGGGGGGGTGTTCTATGAACCATGGTACTGGTGTGTGTGCATGTGTGTGTGTGTGTGTGTGTGTGTGTGTGTGTGTGTGTGTAGGATGGAGGGGTGTACTGGGGTTTCTGTGTGTGTGTGTGTGTGTGTGTGTGTGTGTGTGTGTGTGTGTGTAGGATGGGTGGGTGGGGGGATGTTCTATGAACCATGGTACTGGGGTTTCTGGGCTTTTGCTCGAATCCAAATATTGAGGCTGTTCAGCACATATCAGGTGTCCCCCCCTGTGCTGGCCCCGAGCCGAAGCTTCCCTAATGAGTTTCTGTCTGGAGGGAAGGGGGATGATCCTCCGGATTTAGCCGAGAGGAGGAGTGGACAATAACAGTGAAATAACCCACAGGTCCCGATTAATCTGCGTATTCAGAAAAATACCAACAACAACAACAACAACAAAAAAGTCGCTTTTGGTTAATGAATAAACACCGCTTGTAAATTAACTTGAATGCCATACTCTGAAGCGGTCTACTGTGTTCTCTGCCTGCCACGTGGCCGGCGTGTTGACGCATGGGTCTGTCCGCATTACGAGGAACGCAACGCGCCGCCATGGGAAGATGGCGGCGCACAAAGATGGCGGCGCACACTCCCGTTTGCGGCGTCTTGGTCCGCGTCTAAGTTTGTGTCATCAAAACAAAACAAAAAAAAAGTTTGTGTCATCGTGTGACGTTTTTATTTTGATCTTCGACGTGTCCTTTTTTTCGTTTAACGGCGAGGAGAGCCGGCGCTGGATCGGCTGAGGGAGCCTGGTCTGCCGCGCCCTGTAGGCCCAAGGACCGCGGCCTTGCCTGGAGCTGCGCCCGAAGAGGAAGCACCGAGGGCGGTCTGACAGGACGCGGAAGCGGGGGCAGGCTAAGCTAACCGGTAGCTCCGGCAGCCATCCTGGCTGGCGTTCCTTCTCCTGGACAGAGGCATTCTTGGACTGTGTTGCACTGAATGGACTGTGCTGTTAACTGTTTGTGTGTTTTGTTTTTGTTTTTGTTTTGTTTATTTTTTTTTGCTTTGTTCTCTCTGTTTTTGCATGTTTTCTGGTGCTGTCGTTTTTGGAAATGTTGACTTTGTGTTTTTATCATTTGTGTTGCAGTGCTGTGGGCTCCCTTACAAATAAAGAGCAGTTTATTCAAGTGTGTTATTAGTATACTTGTCTTAAACTAAAAATCAGCCAGTATGCTTTCACCTGACTGTTTAAGTCCTTATCAGAGATATACTGAACAAAATCATACTTATGTATACTTTGCTTATACTGACAAGTACACGGAAAAGTTTAAGTATTGAAATAGTACACTGACAAGTACACTACTATATAGTATACTAAGTATACTTGAGAAATTTACTCAAGATTACTTGATAAAATTAACTTCAAGTACACTTTTTGTTTGTAAGGGTTGGGTGAAACAAAGTTCTGTTTCTTTTGTGGACACAAGTTACACAATAGAAACGACAATAAATTGTTCCTGATTGATTCTTATTCCAGCTGAGGCCGTCAGCCCATAGTAACACACACGGCTGAGGGGTGTATGGCGATGTGTGTGTGTGTGTGTGTGTGTGTGTGTGTGTGTGTGTGTGTGTGTGTGTGTGTGTGTGTCTGCAGACTCTCCTGTCTAAACAGGGCAGATTAATCCAGCGCCAAGCGGAGCAGCCAGCCGGACACTTGTCCCCAACAGCTGTCAGAGGGAGGCCTGTTTTCCTTTCAGGGCTTAATATGGTCTTGGTTTACCAGCACCAGGGATGTGGACTCTCCTTTGTGACGCTTAACAAGGGACTTACTGGTCTTTGTTCAATTTAGATTTTAATTATCTGCTAAACTGCGGTTGAGGGCCATGTGGGAAAACGCAGCGGTTTGACCCCAGGACATGTCAATCACATACTAACAGGCCGAACATGAGAATATCATGTGTGTGTGTGTGTGTGTGCGCGCGTGTGTGTGTGTGTGACGCCATCTGTTGGTCATCTAATCCAGCCTCAGAACATTACATAGCAGAGAGTTATTCGTCACGTTAAACAAGGCTCATCTTGATAGCTGATTTTATTTGGAAGTGAGACGATTGATTAAAATTTTCCAAATTCACCCGCCGACTGGGCCGACACGTCAGCAGGCCTGGCCTGGTAGCCCCTGAGCCCCTGCTTTCATAAAATGTGGGTTAAGCCAAATTAATTGATCTATCACATTTGGGTGAATGGTAACTCATGAGCGGTGATGATGGTTATCACCATGGAAACCAGGAGGACATTCATCCCTCTTCAACATCGCATCCCTCTGTTCTTCCTCTTCAGCGTCGCGTCCCCCTCTTCTCCCTCTATTCTCCCCTGCTTCATCTGTAAAACACTGGGAGGGCGGAGAGGAAGCTTGTGTTGTGTGTGTGAATATGAAACTCTCCATTCGAGTTTTAAAAAAAACACAAAGCTTAAGAAAACGGGTCCCACCTTACAAAGTTAACAGTAGGCTATTGTATTATTTTATAGATAAAAGAGGAATGAAGTCTTTAGTAGTTAGACTGACTGCCCCTTTATAGATGACGTCACTCAAATGATGATGATGATGATGACACTCTAGATGAAATAATCACACACACACACATGCACACTCGTGCGCACACACACATTATACATTATTTTGGAAGGAAACGGCTCAGTTTTTATTGAAATGGGCTCAGCTAGTTTTGTACTGGTGGTCTGTAGTGGTCCCTATAAGACCCACAGTCATGTCTGTGGCGTGGCACAGGAATCCTGTTAAAGAGCGAGAATGGAAAATTCAAGCACACGCGATGCCAAGCACAGCCTCTCCACCCCCCTGCGGAGGAGCGAGGCGATGCCCTCCCGTTGCCTGAGAGTGTGATGAATATCAAGCGACGGTCAGATGATTTGTCCTTGTGTTTGTCCTGCCCTGATACTTCCTGTCTCAGCGCCATGTCCCGAGCGGCCCCCCGTGAAGAGGCTAATCTGGTCCCAGCGGGGCCCCTGAATGAAGACATTCAGTCACTGCTGAGACCCTCTCAGACGTACGTGCCATTGTCCCTCCCAGCCAGCCTCCACAGCACACAGGCCAGGGGGAGGGGGAGGGGGGGAGACAGAGAGAGGGAGAGAGAGAGAGGGAGGGAGCGCGAGAAAGACAGTGAGAGAGAGAGGGGGGGAGAGACAGACAGACAGACAGACAGACAGACAGACAGACAGACAGACAGACAGAGAGAGAATGAGAGAGACAGACAGACAGACAGACAGACAGACAGACAGACAGACAGACAGACAGACAGACAGAGAATGACAGAGAGAGAGAGAGAGAGAGAGAGAGAGAGAGAGAGAGAGAGAGAGAGAGAGAGAGAGAGAGAGAGAGAGAGAGAGAGAGAGAGAGAGAGAGAGAGAGAGAGAGAGAGAGAGAGAGAGAGAGAGAGAGAGAGAGAGGGAGGGAGCGCGAGAAAGACAGTGAGAGAGAGAGGGGGGAGAGACAGACAGACAGACAGACAGACAGACAGACAGACAGACAGACAGAGAGAGAATGAGAGAGAGAGACAGACAGACAGACAGACAGACAGACAGACAGACAGACAGACAGACAGACAGACAGACAGACAGACAGACAGAGAATGACACAGAGAGAGAGACAGACAGTGAGACAGACAGACAGACAGACAGACAGACAGACAGACAGACAGACAGACAGACAGACAGACAGACAGACAGACAGACAGACAGACAGAGAATGACACAGAGAGAGAGACAGACAGTGAGACAGACAGACAGACAGACAGACAGACAGACAGACAGACAGACAGACAGACAGACAGACAGACAGACAGAGAATGAGACAGAGAGAGAATGAGACAGAGAGAGAATGAGAGAGAGAGACAGAGAGATGGAGAGAGAGAGAGGGGGGGGGAGACAGAAGAGAGAGACAGGGGGGGCAGAAGAGAGAGAGAGAGAGAGCGAGAGAGAGAGTTGTAAGTGGAGGTAGCAGGCTGGGTTGGACAGACCCATGTGGCTTGGTGTTTCTCCGGCTGAGTGATGAGCCCGGGGAGTGGAGAGGTCCTGTGAGCCTGCTGTGCGGGGTTGGCAGGGCAGGGCAGGCCTCATTCCCAGGAGGATCTGCTGCTGTGTCTTTATAAAGTCTGAGGGGTTTCAAAGCCCCGCTCCCGTTGACCCCCCGCAGATGGAGCAAAGAAAGCACCGTGCTACCACTTGTGTGTGTGTGTGTGTGTGTGTGTGTGTGTGTGTGTGTGTGTGTGTGTGTGTGTGTGTGTGTGCGCGTGCGTGTGTGTGTGTGTGTGTGTGTGTGTGTGTGTGTGTGTGTGTGTGTGTGTGTGTGTGTGTGTGTATGAGAATGTGTGACACACTGAAAAACCTTCTAAAAAATGTACTCAGTGCTTCGCCCGGCCCCAACCATTTTTTTTCTTTTCTTCATCGTTTGGCGTCTGGTTGGAGAAGGACGTCACTGATGGATGGGATTTAAACTCAAATGTTTCAACACCGAGTGTGAGGCCCTCCTGGTGACCCACTGCCGTTGCATTCACCTGCACAACTGTTTAGACCGAGAGGTTTTTCAGCTGCGTGGTGAATGAATTTGGCTAATGCTAACTATGCCATAAGCTGTAAGCACAGGAAGTCCTTCAACAGAAGGCAAACGGTCACAAGACTGAGCTCCACTGGAGACTGTTTCAGGGAAGGGGGGGTCACTGGACCTGAAGCTCTACCTTTGAACCAGAAGTGCTCTTTCCAGGCTTTGGATACAAGACCAGACCAGGGTCCTTGAATTATCAACCGCTGTAACACAATACCTCAGATCTACCAGATATGGCGATGCAGTTAACCGGTGTGTTCAGTCAGTCACACAGGACAGAGTCTGCTGGTCGTGTTGTACTTTTCCTGTGACGGACAGCTGGACTAAATGGCAGCACTGTGGCCTGGTGGTTGCTGGTGTTCCCTCACAGCTAGACACCCCTGGCTTCATTCCTCACACGTCTGTGCAGAGTTTGCAGGGCTCTTCTCCCCCGGTTCAAACACCTGCATGTCAACATGAATCGGATACTTAAGCTTCCCATATGCATGAATAAATGTAAATGTGTGTGTGTGTGGGGGGGGGGGCACATGGTGGACTGGTGACCTGTCCAGGGTGTTTCCCTGTATTTTGCCAAATGCTTGGAATGAGCTCTGCTGCAACTCCGAGTCAGAATAAGCAACTATAGAGGATGAATAAATTATATACAAATGTTGTTTAGGCCAATTTGGGAGCAAATCCTTTAACAAGACCAAGAGGAGTCCCAACACCGTCTGGTTTTGCTCTTGCTAAACATTAGTCTATGTCTGTGCACTGCATGCACCTTTGTGCGCCCCCCACCCCAGGTTGGGCCATGAGTAGGATACGGTCCACACACCTCTAATGTGTGGTGTGGATTTCTGGCAAGTTAGGGATTCCAGATCCAACCCTGTCAAAATGTCCAATGGCAAAATGGAGCAACCTTGTCACATACCGTTTCTACTTACATCACTCGATGTAGTCTGAGAGGCCTGAAATGACAACAATTTCCAAGTCTATTAGGGTTGTGAGCACACATTTAGCAACTTGTCGAGAACTAAATCTAAAGCTGTTAAAGTTTTGTGTTTTTTCAGTACATAATACACTGTAATGGATCATCAAGAAAACATGCGTTATGGATCTTGTGTGTAATTCACAGGTTTAGAGCAAGGCACCATTACTGACATGGTTAGTGGCCCATTCTCTGTGTAGCTTTGTGTGTGGTGGTGGTGGTGGTGAGGGGGCTTAATTGATGGGTTAATGAACGTAGGGTGGAGGGGAAGAGGAAGAAGAGGAGGAGTGAAGGCCCGCATCCTGCTATGAGGCCTGAGTCTACATAGTCTAAACTTGTCTGGTTGACCCAAAAGGACAATTCGTGTAATCAGAGACGTGGACGTGTACGCACATCTGTTACGGGGCAGAAGACCATGAGGAAGACCACCACTGCTCAGGAATGACTTATTACCAGTGCTGATGATCCAGCTGCCTTGCTCTTCCCCTCATGAATGGATGGAAGCACAAGCCGAGGGTTTTAATGATGACATTTGTCGACTGGTGCTGGAAAGTCATCGGTCAGGTTTTTAGAATATCAGTAGTTACCTGTTAAAGGAAGTTTTGTCACACCATCATTTATTTTGTCAGGTTATCTGAATTTCATAATGAAGTAATCTGACGATTGAAGCTCAGTTTCGTTTTCAGTAAGTGAAGGTCTCATCTGAAAACCAGGTGTCCATGTATGAACAGCAGTGTTGCTCGGCAGGCCTGTGAGGATGCTACACAGCAGCCTGTCTGTCTGTGCCGGGGCCAAACTCGGGGTGCTGGCCCCCATTGATCCTGTTTACTCGGCTTTAAGGGCAGAGGATCCAGACGTGCCCAGGGAGTCACCGCGGTTCTTACCCGTCACGGTCACCTCTCGGCTGCTGTAGCAAAGCGAAGGTCAGGATTACGGGGGAATGTTTGCTCTCGGGGGCCCCCAGCAAACCACCTTTTTAGCCTTTGTCCTTCATCCCGAGGCCTGCCGGCCTTCAACTCTGCCCTTACTGAGACGGCCACAAAGAGACCGTCCACCCACCCACCCACCCTGTAGACACTCTATGACCGACCTCCAAATGGACACACTGCCCATTGTGATTGATACAGTCACAAGGCCGAGCTGCACAACACAACACAACACAACACAGCACAGCACAGCACAACACAACACAACACAGCACAGCACAACACAACACAACACAACACAACACAGCACAGCACAGCACAGCACAGCACAACACAGCACAGCACAGCACAGCACAACACAGCACAGCACAGCACAGCACAGCACAGCACAAAACAACACAACACAACACAGCACAACACAACACAACACAGCACAGCACAACACAACGCAACACAACACAACACAGCACAAAACAACACAACACAACACAGAACAACACAGCACAACACAGCACAACACAGCACAGCACAGCACAGCACAGCACAGCACAGCACAGCACAGCACAAAACAACACAACACAACACAGCACAGCACAACACAACACAACACAGCACAGCACAACACAACGCAACACAACACAACACAGCACAAAACAACACAACACAACACAGCACAACACAGCACAACACAGCACAACACAGCACAACACAGCACAACACAACACGACAACACAGCACAACACAGTGAAAGCCTCTTGTGTCCTGTGTGAAAGTATCAAGACGTCGTTCGTCCAACACAACGGTGTCGGCGGACTTCGCTGATAGCAGCTGTTAGTAAGACCAGAGTCTTTGTAAGACCAGAGACTTTGTAAGACCAGAGACTTTGTAAGACCAGAGACTTTGTAAGACTAGAGTCGTTATCTGTTGAAGACTTTAAAATCTAACTATTTATTTCCATGTGTGTCTGTAAACACAACTTATGTGTCATTCTTTGTTCCCATGAAAGGACGATGACCACCGGACTGTCCGTCTGAGTCCTCGATACGAAGACTGGACGTGAGGCTGAGCAGGAGGTTTACATTTTACCCCCACGCTAGTAATGATGGTCATCAGGGGTAAAGACTGCTGCATCCCTAGACCCGCGCAGTAAGACCCGCGCTCCGTCCACAGGCCGGGTCTGACCAGCAGCATAAACACGCTGGGTAACGCGTTACATGTCAGATGCCTTAGTCAAGAGGTAACAAGGCACTTACAAGTCATAACTTTTGCATTTGTGGACTATCAAAATTCTTTTAATAGCTTTTAATCATGAGGGTCCTTAGATGCTTTGTGCAGTTTTACGTCTTGCACGCGCCCCCTAGTGGCCGAAAACGTGTTTATGACGCTATTATTAACAATTGTATAGCCTTATTAACACATAATAATGTCAATAAGTATTCCGTAAGCCCTTTCAGGGGCCTTATTAGCTATTAATTAATGTAAAGCATTATTAATTTTTTGATTTCCTTAAGCCCCGTTCGCCCGACGCCATAGGATCGGAGCTTGTCCCTTTTTCTCCAAGGAACAGAGGCCATGACAGCAAAGTACCGTAAAATAACACTGTTACAATTTAATTGGTCATCTGAAGCGTCCAATTCTTGGCGGCCTCGTGGTCGTATGGATGATGACATCATTTCCTGAAGTCCCTCGGTGGGCTTTTAGAAGCAAATTCTCTTCTTATGCAGACTGGTTCTGAGACGTGCCGATGATATTCTCTACTCATGCAAGAATAAAGGCACATTTTATACACAAGGCAGACTCAATGTGCGTCACATAAGAAATAAAAATAAAAATAAAAAAGATACAATTAAAAGATTTAACAATTAATTCATAAAAATACCCCACAGTGGCCCACAGTGGTGGAATGGCCTCCCCACTGATGTCAGGGCAGTGGAGTCGCTGCCCCATCTTTCGACGCAGGTTGAAAACTCACCTCTTTAAGAACTACTACCCTGTTACTTGTTCTTAGTACTTATTGTATCCACTCATTTAAAAAAAACAAAATCTCATTCTTGCACTTTTACTTTAGCACTGGTTTTGCTCTTAGATGCTTGTTTAGACGCCCTTATGACCTCTGATGACTAGTAGTTCTCCTGATTTCCTACGTTAAATGATGCACGTATTGTAAGTCGCTTTGGATAAAAGCGTCGGCTTAAATGACTGTAATGCAATACATTTAGACTGAAGAATAAAAGAATAAAATCAAAATGCAACGCAAGGATTAAAACTTTGCAAAAGTCAAAGTGCAAGGTTTGCAGTTTAGCAGAAACCAATTGTAGACATAAACCTTGTTCACGTGAATGTAGAAGTAGTCGGCGTTGGGGCAAGTCTCAAATCGTCTGGCAGTTTATTCCAGCTATCTGTTGCACAGAAGCTAAAAAGACATCAAAAGTCGTGCATTTTCAGGGCCAACACTACAATAACCAATAAAAAGGTGACACATAAGAAAACGCATACTTCAGTCTAATACATGTGTTTATATTGAGTGAAGCACTAATGGCATAGCTGCATGGGCCTGAGAACAGAACTGCGCCGCGCCAATTCACAGACTTAATAGCAGGGAAATGACAATAAGGGGCAGAAATGAGGTGCGGTGATGGGGCAGACACAATAACACTAATCTGTCCAAGCTAGCCGAAAGTTTATTTGCTGGCTCCCTAATTTGAATCGGGTACTATTTCAGCAAGGGCCGGCCAGTGTCAAAGCCAAAGGCGTGTGTCCGCGTGCATTCATTGACGGGATCCGGGGCTGTTTGTCAACACGGCTCGTGGCAGCCTCGCTAATCTCCACATTCACCGCGTGCGCCCTCGCCTATATAGACCGATTGATAATTGATCTGTGTTCAAACAGGTCCTCTGGGGGCACGCGGTCTGCCTTTGAATGCCAAACGAGTTATTCTCGCTCGTCCTTCGCACGAGCCTATAATCCGATAAACGAATGGGAATGAGTGTCGTCCTCTGCTGATGCCCCCCCTACCCCCCCCCTTCACTTTCCCCCATTGTTTGCTGACCGGGGCCTCAACCGAAAGAGCGCAGTCACCTGCCGAAGCCTGCAGACTTTACCACCCCTGCAAAGGAGAATGTGCACATGTGGAAGCATGCCGCGGAATTAAAACAAAACAAAATAAAAATCACATTCATGCACATTAAAAACTGTAAAACTCAATAAAAAAATGAAGGAAACTCGTTATATTAGGTATTTTCTATCCGGCGTGGTGTCAGTGGGAAATGTTGGGCCGGCGTTTAAACTCCTGCCAACCTTCACGGTGAAGAGGATAGGGCCGCGTGATCGGCCCGCGCCCAAAGCCACGGAATTTTATTTGTAAGGTGCGACACGGGGGGAATGACATTTAACTTGTTATTATTTCCCGGAGAAGATTTATGATAAATTGTCCATTATTTTTCCCTAAAAGTGAAAGATAACGCTGCAGCCATTTGCCCCGGAGCCGGAGTGCCACCACTATGCAAAATGACAGCCAATTATGGGGGCCTAGTTTGGGATAATGACTTTACAATGAATCTTTTGATTGAAATGTAACTGGGTTGGCCCTGGGCAAAGTGCAAAAAAAAATGAATAGAAAAGTTATAGAAACAATGAGCACTATATAACAATGTTCATCTCTCTCTCTCTCTCTCTCGCTCTCTCTCTCTCTCCCCCCTCCACCCAACCCATCCACTCCTCTCCACAAATAGCTATAGGAGAAAGCGAGAGATATGCATATATTGATGAAAAAATTATTAAGTCGCGGAGCGCTCGCAGCAAACATAAATTAGCATATTCAGGGTAAATATGCAGACTATTTACGATAATAAGAGCGGATTATTCAATTCAATGAATGTTAAATAGATGAGGGAATGGCATGTGTCTTATCTAGTCGAGGCCTCTATTCAATTTTAATCGCTTCCCAATTGAACTCTTCATTTTATTCCTGCGCGGTTATTGTTCCCGTTCCAGCCGCGGCGGCGCCCGCGTGTCCGGGGAGATCACCCCCTCCTACTCCTCCTCCTCGGTCACGTGGTCTGAGTGGCTTTCACTTTATTTGCGGCGGAAATGGAGAAAGTCGACGTCACCCTGGGGCCAGCGTGGCGATAAGCCCCTTTTCATTATGCACGCGGGCTGATGGAGAACAAGATTGCGCAAGACTTGTCCGCGTGAAGGCGGGAAACATACAAGCCATCTAGATTAAATAGAAAACCGCTTTCTCTAAAGCACGGGTCGATAAACAAAACACCCGCGCATTTGCTTTCTTATTGTATGCATTAAAACGTCACCTTTAATCACCCCACCCACCCCACCCACCCACCCTCGTGTGTGTGTGCTACCGTGACCTATCCTTCTGCCGTGTATAAGCCTACACGCACAGACACACACACACGCACAAAAACAAACAGACATACAGGAGATCAACAATTCACCTCAGGGTGAAGGTGCCAAAATTTAAAAAAAAAAACAGCCTCTAGGGGGCGACAAAACCGGACGCCAAAAGACTCTTAATTAATCTCCGGTCAAAGTCAACATGCTGTTACATCTAAATTATTTCGTTTTTTTTTATGGATTTTTCACCCCTTTTCTCCCCAATTGTAGCCGGCCAATTACCCCACTCTTCCGAGCCGTCCCGGACGCTGCTCCACCCCCTCTGCCATCCGGGGAGGGCTGCACACTACCACATGCCTCCTCCCATACACTTGGGAATCGCCGGCCGCTTCTTTTCACCTGACAGTGAGGAGTTTCGCCAGGGGGACGTAGCGCGTGGAAAGATCACGCTACCCCCCCCCCCCGATCAGACGCCCCGACCGACTAGAGGGGGCGCTAGTGCAGCGACCAGGACACATACCCACATCCGGCTTCCCACCCGCACACACGGCCAATCGTAGGGACGCCCGACCAAGCCGGAGGTAACACGGGGATTCGAACCGGCGATCCCCGTGTTGGTAGGCAACGGAATAGACCGCAACACTACCCGGTCGCCCCCCATAAAAAGTCACGTCCACAATAATGAGGATGAGGATACTCATCCTCATTATTGTGGACGTGACTTTTCATGTGCACCTTGAAACTTGTCCCCTGTTTGCTGGCAGGTGAACGTTTGTTCGACAGTTCTGTGCAGGTCGTTGACGTTTATCCATGGTAAATCTTGCAAGCATCGTGAAAAATATGTCATTGGCACGCGCCGACAAACAGGAAACTGGTATGACCGCTGCATTAGAAACCGGAAGTCGGTGGGCTGCCGTTCTGCACGGAGCGGATTCAACATGCTGTTACGTCTAAATCATTTCGTTTTGGTGCCAGTGGAAAGCCGTAGAATGTATTTGTACAAACTGGATTTGGACCTGGGGGGACCACCACTGCATCTCCGTACCGAAGAACTGGGACGAAAAAAATGTTCTATTGATTGGCTGTGATTCACGCGCGGGGCATGAGGCTAACAGCAGCGTGGGGATGAGGTGATGGGGATACTTGCTTTGGTATGGGGCCCAAAGCCTCTGCATCATCTGGTGAAGAGCTTTTGTGACTACAGGTGTGTGCTTGAATGTCAGTCTTGATGAAATATATTTTCCCTTTACAGCCCATTAAACAGGCCTAATTACAAAATTCATAATGTATTCAGTTTGTTTGGGGGTTTTTTGTGTGTGTGCAATAACTAGATCAACCAAAATGAGTTGGCCTTTTTTCGAGGTCGCTTGAGGTATGTGTATGCGTGCACCTGGGGGACAGAAAGCTGTTTCGAGACACACAGAGGAACTATGAATATCAATTAATTGCAAAATTCCAGTTTTAATATTTTGAAAACAAATTAACCAGATCCATTCATCGCAACGGTTTTCTCAGTAATGTCATCCTGTTGTGTTATGGGTTGCCAGAACAGAATAGTAACTCCAGTTATATGTAAAATAAATGTTTTACAATAAAGAACCTCATTTTTTGCACCAAAAATATCATAGGATACCACGTAGATTTTACAGATATCTTTGATTTAGTTCCTCAAGGTGGCAAATATCACACTATGCCCTAAACTTATCTTTTATGTACACATCTGGCCTCTACACACACACACACACACACATGAAGAAAATAAAATAAACCTCCCTCTCACCTTTTTTTGGGTGGTGTGTGTTTTCCCTCAAGCTCAGGTCCTCTACCAGAGGCCTGGGAATTTTAGGGTTCTGTACAGTAACTTAGTTGCTCCTAGGACCACATTCTTCTGGGCAGAGACCTCAGATGTTGTTCCTGAAATCTGCTAGAGCCACTCTCTCAGTTTGGGGGTCACAGCCCCTAGTGCCCCTATTACCACTGTGGATTTCGCCTTCTACTATATCCGATCTAGTTCTTCCCTTGGTATTTCTCTAGCTTCTCATGCTCTTTCTTCCTGATGTTGCTGTCACTCGGGATTAGTTCAGGAACCCGCAACTGACGGAATATATATATATAATTTATTTATTTAAATGGGCCTGTGTGACTGCTGGGATGTATTGGCTCCTGTGTGTGTGTTGCACAGGGCGTGTGTGATGCGTCAGTGCAGTAGTGCATGCTACATGCTGCTTCTGCTTGCTACTCTCTGCTCCTGCCGCCGGCTAGCCCTCTTTGCGGGGCTGAAAGAGGTGCCGAGTGCGTAAGTCTCCCCTGCCGGTACATAGCCTCTCTACCGCCAAGAGTCCTGCAGTGCCTCCTCGTGGCCACACACGGTAACTGGGTACCTGGCTAAACTGTAGGTCTAATGTGCAGGCCCATGTGAAGTGGATACGCACTGGCATTGACCAACTACTGTCCCACTGCCTTGTGGGTACGTCTAGGACGACGAAGGCTAGGGGAGCACACCCTGAGAGAAAAGCAACGTGTATGGCGGAGCACGATAGGCGGTCCTCTGACAGACTGGAGCTCCGGCAGCCTCCTGCAGCTGTGGAAGAGTGCTGGTAGTCTTGGGGCCCCCTTGCCACCGGATTCCACCCTCTCACAGTGACGAAGTGCTGCTGGGACATGCGCACCCCCAGCGGCACACTAAATAAGCTCTTTGCGCAGGTTTCCACCTCTGCCTCCGTGAGACCAGAAACCAGAATATGGATCAAAGTCTGGCGGCGATGGGGTGCCTGGAGCAGGTATGAATGTACTGGAAGCTCATAATCAGACTGTCATAATAACCAATGTGTTCTCTGGACACCCACTGATACAGACAAGGAACTCCCAGATAGTGAGAAGAAAAAGGTTTAATAGAGGATGCTGGTCTTGCCGGTCTGAATGGTCTCATGGGCATGTGGAAATCCAAGATGGAGGCTGGGAGTGGGAGAGACACCAGATAGGACGAGGCAGGGTCTAGGGTCAGGACGGCTTGAGACAGAGCAGGACTGGAAGCTGGAGCTGATGGTCACAGCACAGGAAGGGAGGACAAAGAGCACACGGCAGGCACAGAGATAAACGCAAACAAGGCGCCAGTGCAACTATACCACAAAGGTAAGCAGACGATCTGGCGACGAGTGGGAGAATGAACCAGGTTTTATAGACCAGGAGAGTAGGTGGCTGATGAGTCTTGATGGAAGACAGGTGTGCAGGTGATTAGCTCCAGCCCAGCCAACCTCCAGACAGACAGAAGGGGGAGGGACCAGCAGCACAGACAGGAGGAAAACGGAGAAAACACTAGGAACCGTGACAAACCCCTGCGCGCCAGCGGCACAGGGATATTCATGGTCGCCAGCAGCTGGGTTTGAGTGGCAGCTGCCCTCGGCAGACCCCTGTGTGTCTGAGCAGCCCTATTTAGGAGCCACACTGCTCACCCCAACTGGGGAGGGGCCTAGAAAAGGTGGCCTAAACATTGCCCACTCAAAACATCCTGGATAGGCTACCGCACCTGTCAGGACATTCCACTCTGCGGTCGAAATAAACAAAAGAAAATCATTCCATTTAAACTGGCAACATAGAACATAAGAACTCTGCTGGACGTTAATGCCGAAAGACCTCAGCGAAGGACTGCACTCATTGCAGCGGAACTCAACCGCTACAATATTGACATCGCTGCACTCAGCGAAACCAGGTTCCTGGATGAAGGCTCCCTGAAGGAGGACAACTACACCTTGCGGTCCCTGGCTAAACTGTAGGGGACCTCGGAGCCACAGTGGTCCCCAGAGGTCTAATGCGCAGGCCCATGTGAGATGAACAGTGCATCCCTGTACCTTCTTCTGGAAGGGATACCCAGTAGGAGGACAACATCAGCATGGTGTGGGATTTGCAGTAAAAAACAGCCTCCTACCAAGACTCACTGAAACACCGATTGGCATAAGTGAAAGGCTCATGTCACTCAGGATCCCTCTGGCCAAGAAACGCTATGCCACCCTCCTAGGTGCCTATGCACCAACGCTACCATCAGAGGATGACGTAAAGGACCGCTTCTATCAGTCACTAGATGAGGCTCTCCGTCGTATACCCAAGGAGGACAAGATCTTTTGCTGGGCGATTTCAATGCCAGAGTGGGGAAAGACAACAAGGTGTGGAGTGGTGTCATTGGTGGGCATGGCATTTGGAAAGTCAGTGCTAACGGACTGCGCCTGCTAAGCCTCTGTGCTGAGCATGGCTTGACTATCACAGACACCGTCTTCCAATTAAATATAAAAAAATAAGCACAAAACATCCTGGATGCGCCCACGCTCCAAAAATTGGCACCTGTTGGACTACATCATTGTGAGACGCACTGATATAAAAGACGTCTTACTCACTCGTGCAATGAGAGGTACTGAGTGCTGGACAGATCACCAGCTCATCATGACCAGGCGCCAGGTGAAGGTACGCCCTGCTGTTCGTCTCCAGAGGTCAGGAAAGAAGAGGCTTGACTGTACCCGGCTAGAAAAGGCTGGGGTCCAGAACAATCTCCGCCTCTCTCTGGCTGAAAACCCGGAAGACATTGAGCTTCTCTTGAGCACAGATGATTCCATTGATAGGAAATGGTCTTCCAAGAGCTCCAGGCTCTATGAGGCAGTGTCCCAATCCATCGGTTACAAGAGCAGAAAGCACCAGGACTGGTTCAATGACAACACAGGCACAATAACTACCATACTCAAAGGCATGCATAAAGCACACAGTGCTGTCCTCAACAATCCCACATCAGCTACACTGCGGCAACAATGGCACGCATCCAGGACAGAGGTGCAGTCAAAATTGCATGCCCTGCAGAATGAGTGATGTATATCGAAGGCAAATGAAATAAAATCCCATGCCGATAGACATGATATGCACAACTTTTATGATGCAGTGAAAACCATCTACGGCCCAAGAAACTACTCTGTCTCCCCCCTGAAGTCTGATGATGGCCCCGCCCTCATAAAGGATCAGAAACGCATCACAAAAAGATGGGCAGAACATTTTGAGACTCTTTTGAACCAGCCCTCCCCAACAGATCCCTCAATCTTGGATGAACTACCTGTCCGCCCCACCATCCAAGACCTTGACCTTCCATCAACCTTTGAAGAGGTTCATTGTGCAGTTAGGTCACTGAAAAATAACAACACCCCTGGCCCCGACAGTATCCCTGTAGAGGTTTTTAAACAGGGAGGCTACCTCTGCACGCGTGCACTTTTCCTGTTCATCTCACACATATGGAAGAATGAAACTGTCCCTCAGCACATGACAGACAACCTAAAGCAAGCAATTGGCTCCAGCAACCCTGCGACCCTGAGAGCAGCATACCAGCACGCCTCCAGTGTCTCCAGACCTGATCTACTCAAGCCAAAAGAAAGACCTTCAAAAGCAAACCGATTATGTTTCATTACAGAATTTAATCATTGCCACCAACAACTGCACAATATCATCACCAAACACTGGCATATTCTGCAAGCTGGGCCTATGCTTTGTGAACTGACTAAAACGCCTCCCCTCTTCACTTTTCGAAGAGCACCTACCATCAAGGACAGTGCTGTCCACACCTTTCAACCAAACACGCCGCAACGGTCTTGGCTTGACTTAAAGGGCATCCACAGATTTGGGAGACGCAGCCATTGCAATAATACAACAGATGTGAAGTTCTTCACACACCCGCATACTGGGAAAAAGTTCTAGATAAAACAGTTCATTGACTGTATCACCACCTCTGTGGTGTATTTACCTGCCCTTGTGGAAAAGCTTATGTTGGCCAGACAAAACGCTGTCTGAAGCAAAGGGTGTCTGAGCACAAAACAGCTATACGCACCGGCAACGTGGACTATGCAATGGCCAAACATTACCATGAAGCCGGCCTAGGCTCTCCGGCTTCTTTATGCTTTGTTGGACTTGAACAGGTGTCCGCTCCAGTTAGAGGTGGTAATATTGCAAAGCTACTCTCTCAAAGAGAGATGTTTTGGATTTACACGCTAAATAAAATGGCTCCAGCTGGCTTAACTGATGATTTCAGTTTGAAGTGTTTCTTCTAAATGTAATTTAAAACAAAATAACTGTCAATTATTAACTGTATCTCTCAGAGTTAGAAGTGATAGGGGTTATAGCTGCCTTTTTCTCCCTCTTCTTTTTCTTACTTACTCGGGCTGGTTTTCATGGAGAAATGGTTGGAGGCGTGGTTAAGCAGCGTTTATAAGATGACGTCACCGTGAGACGCCGGGGCATCCCCCCGGAGTTGGTTAATGGCGGGAGTTTGCGTAAACGCCTCAGGATACGCCACTTTGAAAACGCTGCGCAGGTTTACACCATTCCAGCTTTGAAAGACTTTGAAGAAAACCGACTTCCTTTTATTTTTGAGGATCCATCCGCCATCAACGTAAACGGAACTAAAATACCAAGACGGTGTCCGCCACTTACGGGAGCCGAGACCCACGCAGCCGAGGCCTTGTCGGAGGGATCTGCTAACTGCCAGCCTGCTACCTCGGTAAGCTAGCCCACCTCCGCTATTTCTCTTGCCTTGGAAATCAGTCCTTCTTGTTTCTTCCCTCGTTTCCATCTTTTCTGCACACTCCAGGTTAGGACTAGTATTACGTGTTTAACCCTTAACCCCTAGACCCGACTAGTCCGCAACACTCAGATTTATTGTATATATTGCATATAGACTCAGCAGCAATGGGAGTAATGGTTGTGATTGACCCTTGAATTGTTGCTTTGTTGCTGGCCACTATTTCCTATGTGGTTTTGGATTGGTTACTTGGCCCCCTAGGGTTGCTGATGGCTACTGCATGCTCTGTAAATTAATAGCAGTAGCCTACTGTGGTTTTTTTGTTTTTTTTTGTATTTCTTCCAATTTTGTCTATACGGTCTGTTTCCCAGGTACCTAATCTTTATTCTGGGATTAATGATTGCTGAATTGGGTGTTGATCTTACCTCAGCAATGTATTAGTATTAACTAAGTTTGAACTGTTTTACCTTTTTATTGGTCTGTCTTGTGACCTTTGCTGATCTGTGTCATGTAACATTTGCATGTGGCCTCACTGGCCTGTCATGTGACCATTTCATGTCCTGTATCATGTGACCACTATGAAGCCCTATATAGATCACATGCCATTAGTTACACTCATGCTCTGATGAAGGCCCTGTAGCAGTAGGCCAAAACGTTAGCATGTTTTGCTGGCCAAAATATATTGGTGAAAATGAGGCACTGTCCCTGTCCTTTTTCAAATTGGCGAGTGCTACCCTACATCCTTGGATGTGGTTTTGAAACCCTAATAACTACCTCATTCCAAATAAAATAAAAGAAGTTCACATAAACGTATTACAAAGATACTACCCTTGCAATAAATTTTTGCATGGATTTAAAGAAGATATTCAGTATGCTCTTTGTGCAAAACAGAAATTTAATCTATTTCTCAGTTATTCTATTAATGTTCTTAGTCTCAAGAGTTCTGGGTTGAAGTTGTTCTGTTGATTTTTCTAAGTTTTAACAGATTGACAGCAATTTTTGAAGACTTGGTCTTGTTTCTGAACTGCAATATCACCCTCTTTAGCTTAATCTTACTAAGAGAGCCATACCATTCATTCATCCATCCATCATCCAAACCGCTTATCCTACTCTCAGGGTCACGGGGATGCTGGAGCCTATCCCAGCAGCCATCGGGCGGCAGGCAGGGAGACACCCTGGACTGGCCGCCAGGCAATCACAGGAGAGAGCCATACCAAGCTGTTAAAATGTAGGTCACTGCTGACTTAACAAAGCAGGTGTAAAATGTATTGAGGGTTGACTAACTGACATTAAGTCTTGTGGGCTTGTTAAGGAAAAACAGCCTTGGTTGACATTTGGCATGCACTTGGTTTCAAAGATCAGTTTGCTGTGTGTCGGTTCTGGTGTGGGAAGATGGCTGCACAAATTCAGGTTTGTGGCGGCCGCTCCCAGTGCTGGTGTCGGAAGATGGCGACGCTAATTCACATTTACGGCGGCCTAACCCAGTACCAACCATGCAGTCTTTGTCCACTTCTGCATCCAAGTTTTGTCTTTGTTTGATGACTGGGAGAGCTGGCGCCGGATCGGCTGGGAGAGCGGGGCAGGCTTAGCTAACTGCTAGCCCATGCAGACCGCCAGTTCTGATAACACCGAGGGCGGTCTGGCGGCATCCTCACCTAGCGTTGACTGTAGTGTTTTTGATGTCATCGTGAGGAGTGTGGGGAGGTGTGTCGAGGGTGTCTGGCTGGGAGGGCTGGCGCTGGATTGGCTGGGAGAGTTTGGTCTGCTTTGTCCAGTGGGCTCGGGGACCATGGCCCCTGCCTGGAGCTGCACCCAAGGAGGAAATGCCAAGGGCATTCTAACAGGATGCGGAAGCGGGGCAGGCTAAGCTAACTGCTAACCCATGCAGACCAGCAGTTCCGACACTCATCCTGGCTGGCGTTCGTTCCCTTGGCCAGTGATTTTTTTGTTTAGTTTTGATATATGTTTTAGTTTGGATATGTGCGTTCTTGTAGTGTTTGGATGTGTTTTTGTCTTGTGTTGCACTGCTGTGGGCTGGGGAAACGGCATTTTGTTTAATTTCACATACGCAAGTGCATGAAGTGAAATGGCAAATAATAAAGAGTTCCTGTGATGGTACCCAGCTCCACTCTCTGTGTTGTTGCTACAACAGTAAGATGTTGTAGATGGGATGGTGCTTCACCAACGTCAGTGACCACGTCCTCTATTTTCTCTGCATTCACATCTAGAAGATTGGCTGAATGCTGTTGACAATGGTTTACAGAAGACTGAAGTGTGTACTCAGAGTTGAAGGTGTCAGAAATCGATATGAGGTGCAGCTCTGGGGGCCAGTGGACCACACATGGCCTCACTACCAAAAAAGAGGGGTAAACTAATCCTAACAGAAATGAAGCCATGAAAACTGGACTAACAGATCCACCTGACCCAAGTTTAAAAGGTAAAAAAAAAAACAGAAATGAAGTCAGTCATGTGTAAGTTATTAGTATTAGTCTCATTTGCTGGCCACAACATGATGACCACCATATTCTGAAACATAATGCATGAAAGAGCATCAACCCCTAGGTGGCGCCATCTGATTAGTTCTGAAAATACATGAATGCAATACCTGCAGCTGTTGTATTCTCCCACAATCAGTAATTGTTTCCTTATCTGGTTTCAAGACGAAATAAGTCGTTGTGTTGTGTACATTTAAACAAGCATCTTAACTGAGAAATAGTTATATTAAGACGTTACTCCATCAAGCATCCATCAAGAAAAATTTATTTTTTTAATTTCCAAATATTTTTTATACTATGTACATTATCACACATGACCAGATTGTAACCAGGTCATGACACACAGCTGAACGTGGTTGCATCAGTTCAGCCAGGGGTGGCGCTGCAGCTCCTCCAAGGAGGCTCGGTCTACGGGACACTTGGATAGACACTTCTGCAGCAAATCCTCACAACCTGGAGAGAAAGACAAGGATCACAACCACATACAGTGTGTGTGTGTGTGTGTGTGTGTGGGTGGGTGTGAGAGAGAGAGAGAGACAGAGAGAGAGAGAGAGAGAGAGAGAGAGAGAGAGAGAGAGAGAGAGAGAGAGAGAGAGAGAGAGAGAGAGAGACCATGTTTGCATGCATCAAGTGTGCACATGTCCATCTTACCTGGGGACAGCTTGGCACTGATGTCAGGTTCCTCAGAGATAATTTCCCTTCTGGTGTTAAATGGGGCCGCGCCACAAAGAATTTCGTACAGCAACACGCCCAGCTGCCACACAGTGCAGGCATCTGCTCTGTAGCAACCACGCGTGAACCACTCTGGTGGAGTGTATAGGGTGGTGCCTACAATACAGAGAGAGAGAGAGGAGAGCGAGAGAATGGTAAGGATAAAGGAGAAAGAGGGCCAAAGTGGGCAGGTCAGGCATTGTGTAACTTTAACAATAAGTACTTCATACTAGTAGTATAATAAGTACTTCATACTAGTAGTATGTGTAGTAGTAGTACTTCATACTTGGACATAGTCCAGCAGAGAAGGCTAAAGACACAGGCAAACATGTGAAACACAACAAAGTGAACTCAGGAAGTTACCGAAGAACCTCCTGTAGAGTCCATTTTTCAGGAGGCAGCCGCAACCGAAGTCGATGAGCCTGAGACGTGGGGTGTCGGTGCCAGTCTCCACCAGGATGTTCTCCAGTTTGAGGTCCCGGTGGAGAACTCCTCTGGCATGAACATCTGCCATCATGCTCACCAGTTGCTTCATGAAGGGCTGAGAAACACAGAGAGAGAGAGGGAAAGAGAGGTAGAAACAAGAAAAGAATGAGAAAGGATATGACATCACTGTCTGGATTAATCTATTGGGGGTACACCCCACAAACACACACCCCAACACCCGCACACATAAGCACATGCTGGCCCATCCATCTGTCTGTCTGTCCATCCATCCTCCATCAACCATCCATCTTTTCACCCACTCACCTTAGCCTCCTCCTCCTGCAGGGAGCCCCCCACAGTCTCGAGGTAGTAGAAGAGGTCAATAGAGGGGACGGGTCTCTCCATCACCAAGACCAGGTCTCGCTCCACCTCAAACCAGTCCACCAGAGTCACGGCTGAATGCTTACCGATGGCTGCTGGTTGACCTCCTGCAAGCACCATCAGCATCACCTCCAGGGGGCAGCGCTGCAGGTTCCCATCAATAATCTGAGAAACACAAAGAGTTGTAATGAGTGTCTGAGGACCACCCATGGATGCCGATGAAAATAAGACAGAAATTAACGGTGAAACAAGGCAGTGAAATGTGACGAGAGCTTGTGGATTTTAGATAGCTTTGGGTAACTAACTAGGCTCACACTAAAAGATGAGGGAAGAGTAATAGAGGTGTTTTGTTTTAAATATGCATCACATACACTGAGCACACGGGCCGCTAATGAAAGAACACAGGTTTGAAATGATGATGTTTCAAGATATGATGAGGACGCGTGAATTTACCATTGGGATCATCCTGGTTGCCTTTTCCAGGGGGATGTGTTTTATTGCCACCTACAGCACACACACACACACACACACACACACAATCTACTGAGGATATGTCCAGCACATACAACGGGGTATGTAGGTCATGTGTTTGATACATGTGGCCTACTGATACTGTAGGATGTGAACGTGAACCTTTAAACATCAGTGAATGCTTCTTATGTTCATTATCAAAGCTGTACTTTGCGTCCGAGCAGCTGGACAATATTGTGTAGCTAGCCTATATTTTGTACGGCAAGAAGGTAGATAACTAGCATGTGCAAGTCTTGCATCTGCATGATGCCATTTTGTGTAAAATGATACTGGGCTCTGTAATAGCTCATCAGCTTACATTATGTTGGCTGTTAAAGCAATGAAGTACTCCTGTCAATTAAGACCACCACCCCCCCGCTCAAAAAAGGACATAGGTTAGAGGTCTTGTGTCCCCACGCCACTGTTTGTAAGTCTTACCTGTAAATTGTCCTCTTTGCGGCGGCCAGCATAGACGGCGCCAAAGCCTCCTTCACCCAACTGCTCCATTTCCTCGTATTTGTCCTCAAAGTCAGCTAAAAAAACACACACACACACACCTGTTTATCTGTCTATCTGTATTTATATGTGTCTGTCTGTCTGTCTGTCTGTCTGTCTGTCTGTCTGTCTGTCTGTCTGTCTGTCTGTCTGTGTTATTGTGTATCAGCTGACCTCTGCTGTATGACTTGGCAGTTCTTTTGGACTTGCAAGGAACGGTGTTATGTGAGCCACCCTCATTTTGATTGTGCTGGCGACTCTTCGAGCAGGTGCGGCTGGCTCTGGGGCTCTGCCTTTGGACCGGGGTATCCTCCTGGAACACAGGGGTACATGAAAAGATGAAAACATGGACATGTCTGACTCTCATTCTTCCTCCATGTACGTGTCCGCATCCTCCTCACCCCCTTGCGCAGCTCTGCTTGAGAGCTGTTTGATGCTGTCCTCCTTCTCTTAGCTCCCTCCTTACTCCCCTCTGAGCTGATCGTCTCTCTTTTCCTCTTTGCTAGGATGGAAGACAGACGGGCTTATTTCTGCTGTGTTGCAGAAATGTTGAGACATCCATACATGTGTATTCTCAGTACACCCAAACAGGGAGTTCACAGGTCTCAGATCAGCAGGAACCATGATGAAAAGGTGTGTATCATCAGCATAACCATGGGTTGCATTACACACCGTGTAATATTTGAGACCTGAACTTTGTCTCAGAGACCAGTGTAGAACCTGGCTAACCCCTGAATTTAGACACCAACTGGCTAACACTGATGTCTTTGCAGCCCTGGGTGATTCCTCATTGGAAGAGGTAGAGCACAGATGTGAGGGGGAAGGGATTACACATAACCATCAGGCTTTGCTGCTGACTGTCAGACAATCTTGAGAGCTAAAATATTACACGGCTGTTTCAGAACAAGTTTGCACGTACGAACGATTGATGAATGAGGCCCGTGTTTTCAAATAACTTTACCAAGTGGAAACATATAAAGTTTAAACCACAAGGGCACAATGATAGGGAGACGTTTCATTTGCATAGCAGTTATAATTACCAGAGGAAAAAGAGGACTTGCAACCTAGCAGGTACAAACTAACAATGTGCTTGAAAGGGCAACCCGCTTCTCAAGCCTCTATGTATCAGGATATTGTGAAAAAACTGTTGTCTGTGCTGCTGGTGGCATGAAAACCAGAATGAAAACTGTTGTATGACAATATATAAATATTGATGCAGTCAGTTACTAAGAAAGGAAAGACTTGAGGCTGACTAATCATGGTAACGTTATGACATTTCTTCTCAAGCAAAGGTTTAATAGCTGAGAAAAGGTTGCAAGAAAGTAGGATTATGTTCATGAGCCCTGCAGATAGAAGGTAGTGGGGCAAGGTGGAGGGCCTAAAATGTGGTCCAGCCTTGTGGAGCAGACTAGAGTTAGGGTTTACCATGATAAAATGTATCATGCAACCCTCAGGAATGCACAGTGTGAAACAAACAGCAATATTCTGCCTAAAGTGCAGGACTTTCCTCTGGGAAAAATGACACATTCTTCACAGTTAGCCATGTTAAAAAACTCTCAGCATTGGTAGTGGAGGGTCCCCCCCCTTTTTTTTTTTTCTCCCCAATTGTACTTGGCCAATTACCCCACTCTTCTGAGCCGTCCATCCCCTCTGCCGATCCGGGGAGGGCTGCAAGACTACCACATGTCTCCTCCAATACATGTGGAGTCGCCAGCCGCTTCTTTTCACCTGACAGTGAGGAGTTTCGCCAGGGGGACATAGCGCGTGGGAGGATCATGCTATTCCCCCCAGTTTCCCCTCGAATAGGCACTTCGACCGATCAGAGGAGGCGCTAGTGCAGCGACCAGGACACATGCCCACATCCGGCTTCCCTCCAGCAGACAAGGCCAATTGTGTCTGTAGGGACGCCCGCGGCCCTGAGAGAGGATAAGCGGTTTGGATGGTGGATGGATGAATGGATGCCCGACCAAGCCTGAGGTAACACGGGGATTCGAACTGGCAATCCCCGTGTTGGTAGGCAACGGACTAGACCGCTTCGCTACCCGGACGCCGGTAATGGAGGGTTGAATAGATTGTCCCTCTGAAGAAAAGAGTTTTCGTTTTGCACTTGAATTTTCCTCTTTTTGTAGATCATCAATGATTATTTTTGAGGTCAAGACGATACAAATGACATGTACAAACACACAACGCTAGTGTGGAACCAACAGATAGTGTTAGATATCCTAACTCTGTCTTAACAAATGCTTTTGAGTCCTTCACATCATTTCATAGTGTGTGACAAATGCATATGGCTTTTAAATTAAACATGGACTCGACATATTGCACAAATTTGTGGACATACTTACAGCTCATGATAATAGCAAAGTGTGTTAGAATATAAGGATGTGAAAATCCGGACTAAAACGAACAAACTGATATAAAATAACTAGAAAGATGTGTTGAAAGGTCTGTTCTCATGGGTTGTTCGCATTCATCTGGATTGACAGGTGGCCGGAACTTGGTAAGTGCATTCCGTCAGCCATTATGATGTCACGGAGTTCCATTTTCTTTCTAGGCTAAAGGTCACGTGTAGCAGCCAGTTTTAAGCAGATAAACAAAATACGGTAATAAATAATCATTATATATTCTGAAATATATTATACTTCTACTACTACTACTACTACTACCACTACTACTACTACTACTACCACTACTTTTGGCTGCTCCCATTAGAGGTCGCCACAGCGGATCATCAGGTATAAAATATATTATATACTACTACTACTACTTTCGGCTGCTCCCGTTAGAGGTCGCCACAGCGGATCATCAGTTATAAAATATATTATACTGAAATATACTAATATATATATTTAAATATATATATATATATATATATATATATGCTGAAATATATTATATTAATGAATTATAATCTGTTATTAAATTGTAATTATAATACTGTCAAATCAGGCTGATGTACTTATACTATTATACTAATACTTTAATACTCATATACTATACCAGACTCACAATCCACTAACAATGCTCTCAAGCTTATCTGTCTTGTCGGCAAATATCACATACATAAGCCTGAAGCGCTTCAGATCACACCCAATATCCGGTTGTTTTGTGTTGAACTACATCTCTTTGACTCTGTTTCTGAGATAACAACGGAGAAAAAAAGCTATTAAGACCTCTCAAATAATAGAGAAAATAAAAATACTTTCTAATAAAAATACATAGATTGCATAATATACATTTAAGCTTCCATCTCCCTCGTACAGTCTGATGTTGTCAGTATTGGTTTTTGTTTTATCTTTTTGTTCTAATATATTTGATATTGATGTCTTATGTATAAATACAAGATGTTAAAATGGTCATTTCTCTACGTGTTAAATTGACAGATGTATTTCTCTGCATATTTGCATATGCCACATATACCACATATACCATATTCTCTGCATGTATCTGCATATACCACACCAAACATGTTGGGTGTGAACACGTGGATCTGAATGATGTTGCTCTTCTAAAAGCAACAAAATAAATAAACGAATTACTTTGTTTAACACGTTACCTTTAAATACGACGACTTAAATCTCGCAGGCATACCATCTCACAGTACTGGAAAATATGAAAGGTGTGACTTTTCTTTCCCTGGTTTGTGTTAGAATGGCATCTCTAAATGCTACCGTTGACCTGATGGAGTCAGTAAATCAACAGACTGCACTGATCACAGATCCACTAGACCAGACCACCAGACACCCGATAGACATCTCCTACTTGAGCATGGCTGATCCAAGCACTACATCTACCTTAAAGTAATGCTACACCCCTGGTTTACACATTAATACCTTTTTAAAGACTGGAGAGTAAAAAGTGGATATGTACTAATCCCTGGTTGAATATTCAGGAAATGGAGGGAAGACCACAATCTGAAATGAGAAAGCTATCCAGACAAGACGCGGAGGAGGAGAATAAAGGGCTGTTTTGTGATGTTTCTGCATCCCTTTTCCACGTTCTCTGAGACAACATTGGCCAGAATCTCAGCCAACTCTAACATTGTCTGGAGAAGAGTCAGTCTGCTGCCCAGGCCTTGGAGTGCTCCCTAGCTGAGCTCGAGAAGGCAGAGGCCGGGTTCCCACCCCTGCAAGCCCTCCAGAGGTACAGCTGAGATGGAAACGAGGGAGATGAGGCTGCCTGGGCTCGGGAGAGAGCTTCCTGGCAGGCAGCAGCGTAGCAGGGGCTGCAGAAAGTACAGGAAGAGGCTGGGAGGGTCGACTGCCTTCTGATAGAAGTGGGGATCACTTTGACCACGAATAACACTCTAGTGACATGCCAGGGTGTAGTGGCGACATTGGTCCAGAGATATCAGGACATAGACAAGGGGCTTGGTAGAAGCAGGAGGGAAGAGGATAAAGAAGAATTTGACCTTCCAGGGAGGGAACATGCATCTCACCAGAAGGAGTCTCACCCCGGGAGAAGGGGCAGATAAAGACTGGGGCTGATTTACTTTGCAGTGAGCAGAGCCAGTCACAGGAGCAGCACATTCAAAGTGGTATAAAGCTGGAGTTAGGTTCAGGGGTTAAAAGGAGTACCAGGAACAAACAGAATGAGAGCGAGGACAAGCAGAATCAGGTGGAGGATCGAAGCCAGAGGGCTCAGACTGAGGGCTCCATGCCCAAAGGCCAGGGAAGAGCAAGACAGAAGGAAGAGGTGGAGGAGAAGAGGAGCCCATCTCAGATGAGCTCGGGCCAGAGAAGCCGGTGGTGTTTCTGGGTGGTGTTGATATATGGCTTTGGCTTTGCATGGGAGAGTTTTAACTTGCACTTGTAGATGAAGCGACCAACCGTGTTAACTGACGATGGTTTTCCCAAGTGCTCCTGAGCCCACGTGGTAATATCCTTTACACAATGATGTCGGTTTTTAATGCAGTGCCGCCTGAGGGGTCGAAGGTCACGGGCATTCAATGTTGGTTTTCGGCCTTGCTGCTTATGTGCAGAGTTTTGTCCAGATTCCCCCGAATCTTGTGATGATATTATGGACTGTAGATGATGAAATCCCTAAATTCCTTGCAATTGTACGTTGAGACACGTTGTTCTTCAACTGTTGGACTATTTGCTCACACAGTTGTTCACAAAGTGGTGAACCTGGCCCCATCCTTGCTTGTGAACGACTGAGCCTTTCGGGGATGCTCCTTTTATACCCAATCATGACACTCACCTGTTTCCAGTTAACCTGTTCACCTGAGGAATGTCCCAAACAGGTGTTTTTTGAGCATTCCTCAACTTTCCCAGTCTTTTGTTGCCCCTGTCCCAGCTTCTTTGGAACGTGTTGCAGGTATCAAATTCAAAATGAGTGAATATTTGCAAAAAACAATAAAGTTTATCTGTTGGAACATTAAATATCTTGTCTTTGTAGTGTATTCAATTGATGGTGTGTGCCTGTGTGCGCGCGTGTGTGTGTGTGTGTGTGTGTATATATATATATATATATATATATATATATATATATATATATATACCCTTTTTTTCTGGGAATGACTGGCCATCGGCGACGTTGGTCCAAAACCCCCTGTCAGATCAAATTTTCACCCCTGGAAGAGATGCAAAAAAGCACTTACAGAGAGGTAAAGGGAGAGCACAGTGTGTTTGTTTGTGTATGTGGACTTGTGAGAGGAAGGAGGTAGAATGGAGAGGGGCATTTGAAGGTTTTCATGATTCCTTTCTTTGATTCGTTTCTCAGGCCTGCTGGTTTATTATAGTGTCTGCACTATCTGTGCTGCATAGTGTTTAAGCCAGTTTTCTCTTCTGTGTGTGTGTTCTTGTGTGTGTTTGATCCCTGTTTGGGCATTGCATGTAGGCTGGATCGGTGTGGTGAACTAGGAGAACTTCTGAAGAGGTTCCAGAGTGTTTGGGTTGAGCTGAACTCTACTTTGCAGAGAGCAGAGTGTACCGTCAGTGAACAAGCCTCGCACATGGCCAGAGGACACCTGCTGACTCCAACCTGCCTGTCTATCTGGAAGACTGGGAGATACTGGCAAGGCTGGGAGAATGGGGAGTGAAGGCGTTATCGCCAATTAAGACACGCGTGGCCTGGTACAGAAATAGCTGACGGAACGAGATTCTTAAAGATATATGTTTCAACGACCACGGCCGCTCACTCTCCTACTCCACAAAAGTTGAGACTCTCAGAGGTGCTGAATATTTTCGAGTCACTCAAGAGGTGGGAGCGGAGGAGAACGGTGCAAGGGAAGATGATGACAGAGAGCTGATGGAGGAGGTGGTGGAGCGAGAAGGAGAGGAGGATGAGATGGCAGCGGAGGACGCGCCCATGGAGGCGGAAGAAACACAGGAGTGTCTGGAAGAGTCAGAGTTAGAGGACAATGAGGAGGAAGAGCGTGAGGGGAAAGGAGGCGATGAAGAGGTCTGAAGAGGAAAGCAAGGATGATGATGAGGAAGATGATGATGAGTACAGGCCAGTGCAGGATGGGAAGATGCTCACGGGCTACCGGGCCCGCACAGAGAAGTACTGGATGGGTCTGGCCCGCACCAGTATGGACCCTGATGGCAAGGACAAGAAGGTGGCTAAGACCGACCTTGCCATGGCTAAAGTTTTCTGTGAAGACCAGCAGCAGGACACTACCACAGCATTCATGTGTGCCTCTATGAGTGCGAATTTGGAGAGAAACTTGAGTGTGTGTGAGTCTGTGGGTGTGTGCATGCATGCGTGCATGTGTCTCTAAAATATTTCTTGTTAGTGATGGACTATATTCCTTTTCCTTTTACACAACCTCTTTGAGCTTTTTTTGGGGTCGTGGGGGGGGGGGGGAGGTAAACCAATAGGATAGTTACTGACCCATCATCCCATGTCCCACACACTGAGTATCAGCTACTGTCTTCTGGTGGGAGCTTCAGAGTCCTTTGTTGCAGATTCAACAGATTTGACAATTCATTTATCCCTGTGTCAATAAAACGTTTAAATAGTGGCTGATAAGATAAGGACGAGGCCAGGATGGAAGTTTTTTTTAAGGGGGGGGTGCAGATTTTTGCTTTTATTGATGTTTGTTTTCCTGTTTGACTATAGGTGCTTTTTAGGAATCTTGCTGTTATGTGTTTACTCACTAACGCATTTGTATGTATGTGTATGTGGGATGTCTATGGCTGCAGCATTAGGGCGGGTCATACTCAGGTGTCAACGTGAATTTGAAGGAAATCCTAACATGTGGGGTGTCTAAATAGTGTTTTTTTAATGGGGAATTCAATTAAGAGTTATTAAGACAAAGCCAAATCAAATTTACAGATTTATTAACAGGGGAACTGCATGTATATCACTGGACACAATTAAAAAGATCAAGCTCCTGACTTCTTGAACTCTGCCAGGTTGCACAAGTCCTACTTTGAGTCATTCTGGGACATCAATCTCCTCCTGGTCTCCTGAGCCCTGATCCTTCCGTCCCTCTTTTCCTGTGAGAAGTACTTAGCAGAAGCCTCAGTCACCATTTTAACAATGCTCTCAATGGTTTGTGTGTGTGTGGCAAGGCCAGTTGAGCACCTCCACGGGGGTGTTGATGAAGTTCTTCACCTCCGAGGTGCTAAGGGAGCGCGTGAGAGGTGGCTCTGACACATCTTCTGACCAGCTGATCAAGTCACCAATGCTGGAAGCATCACAATTGATGTCAGGTGTCCTTCTGGCCCTGACAGAGGAGTCCCCCAGCTAAGTGTCTGGGTCCCCCTCTCCCCTGATGGCCAGGATTCTCTCCACCCCCTCAGTCCTCTCCTTCTGATCCTCAGAGCACAGCAGTGTTTGGAAGATGGCTTCACTGTGGGCATACCAAGCAGATCTTCTCACAGTCCGCATCACAAGATCCAGCACCCCCTTCCTTTGGGACTTGAGGCAGTCCAGCTGAAACAGGATGTGCCTAGGCCCTTCGATCCAGGAGTGCTTGACCTTCACGTTGAACCAACATGGATAATACACTCCAACGATGAATTACACAATGAATTGCACATTCTTCAGGTTCTTTCCTTTAAGTCTGTGCTTTGACACCCAGAGCCTCAGAAGTCTGTTCACTATGGTGAGCCAGCAGCTGTGGTTTACTGGTCTAACCTTGCAGCCTTGCAGGAACCACTCCATCCCTGGCTGCACAGACAATTTTATAGCCATAGTGTTGATCATTTGAGAGATCTTGAATGACCTTTTCAGGAAGCTTGATCCGTGAAGGCCAAACACAGATCAGGTGAAGTTTGGATTGGTATCCAAGTCTGTAGCAGAATCAAGGAGCTTTCCTATTGGCCTGGATACTTTGTTGTCTGGCAGAGTAGGGCCATCAAGGTCGACAATGAGAGGGGAAGTTCACCAGTGAGCAGGTTGCACACCAGCCAGGCCAGCTTTCTCTCCAGGTGCAGCTCCAGCTTACACATTGTGGGTGAAAACCCAGCCAAATGTTCTACTTTGTGGGACAATAAAGCTAATATTGAACCTTGGGGGGAAAAATCGAATATGTGAAGAACAAAAAAAACTACAAAGACCTTAAATATTATATAGGAAGTACATTTTATTTGACCTCTAAAAGGACTCACAATGAATGGTCTTTGGATTCCTCTGGCTTGTACAAATTTGCTTTTTACTGGTTTGCTGTTGTTGTTGTTGTTGTCATCGTTGCCCCCCCCCTTTTTTTCCCCTCTCCAATTGTATCCAACTTATTACCCCACTCTTCCGACCACCCCCTCTGCCGATCCGGGGAGGCCTGCAGACTACCACATGCCTCCTCTGATACATGTGGAGTGGCCAGCCGCTTCTTTTCACCTGACAGTGAGGAGTTTCACCAGGGGACATAAGCGCGTGGGAGGATCACGCTATTCTCCCCAGTTCCCCCTCCCACCGAACAGGTGCCCTGATCGACCAGAGGAGGCGCTAGTGCAGTGACCAGGACACGTACCCACATCTGGCTTCCAACCCGCAGACACGGCCAATTGTGTCTGTAGGGACGCCCGACTAAGCCGGAGGCAACATGGGGATTCGAACCGACGATCCCCGTGTTGGTAGGCAGCGGAATAGACCACCACGCCACCCGGACGCCCCAACATAACCACTTCTTATGTGTTTAAGTGAGATGCTTGTTCATACTGTATTATAAAGCTTCGTGAACCACTTTTTGTCCACTTTGAGTGAAAACAGTTTTGTTATAATGCATATTGTGTTACAGAACTTTATGAGCCGCGCTTCATGACCACACAAGGAAAGTGGCTCATAAAGCTCTGCAACCATCAACTCATGATAGCCTGCGGGGCCAATGTGTTTTATAGACAGCGTCCACAGAATGAGAAGTACAATATAGAAAAGCTCTACAAGTCATAATTACATATCTATAAAACATTATGACATGCTGTATAACCAATTATGAATCACAGTAGGTTGTATAACACAACAGAGACATGGTTATAGTTCAACCCTCACAGAGCAGTATTGCACCGATGAGGTGAGTCGTGTGGGAAATGCTGTCGTGCTATTTCATTGTTTTTCTTTGAAAAATGAACGCTAATGTTGTAACTTTTAACGCACATTGTTTTGCTGCTAATGTGACAACATTGACCAGCGGTTTTGTGTCATTTTGACGGCTAAATAATATTTTTTGTCGAAGTTGTAGAAGTGTAGATATAATGTGTTGCCGCCCTGTATAATGCGACTAAACGTTGTGTGAACTGTTATTTTGGATGTGTAGGAGAGAGACCAAAAATGTGTTAACATTATCTTCTGCAGGTATGTGTTTTCTCTGGTTACTCACTCAGCCCCCATGCACCATTTTAGTTTGCCCAGTACGGGTCACCGTTTGCTACACATAAACACTTTTCCATAATTATGACAAGAAATTAGTTACAATTCAGAAAAGATGTCCTCCTACTAATTTTGCATGGCTCTAAATATGGTTGTATACACTTTGTTGATTTGAATGCATATTGAAATGTCAAGTTAATTAAAGAAATGCATGTAGTTTAAGAAAAATGTAATAAGATAGTGCCATATTGCATTGATGAGGAGCAGAGGTGCAGAAGAGAGACCAAAAAAAATGTGTTATCGTTGTCTTCTGCAGAGCCAATGGATGCTGAGAAACAGTCCTTGAGAGTTGCCTCCTTCTGTGCCCGGTCCACATCCACGATACCGGTGCTGAGACCCGTTTGAAACCGTTACACTGGTGCTGTGACCCTTGGGATCTTCAGACCAGCTTGATGCTCGTCGCCGTGGATGCTGTGCCGCCGTCCTGGAAAAATGAAGGAAAACACTGTGGATTAGGGTATAGTGTTTAAATAACGCTTCTTCAGTGAAATGATAACCATTAACAGCTCGTGTATATGCTCTTTTTTTCATACATGTGCTGACTTGATTTTTATTTTACTTCACGCTGATTCTGTGGAAGAAACAAATATTAATACACAACGCAAGTACATTTAATGATTTAAAGCTAATGCTAAAATGGAAACGAATGAGTTTACGCCTCCCAGTTTTCCAAAAGGTAGGGGTGCTTTGCTCGGTCATATTGCCAACAGTAGGGATGTGGGACATTCAAGGTTCATGAGTAATAACTGTGCAGATACAGGGCTAAGTGAGAACTCGGGTCGTACTCCTGTTAGTGGGTTCATGGGGGGGGGGGGGTCCCCACTCTTCTGCTCCTGGTAGTGATGCCGACGCCATTCGCCATCTTACAGACATGGTAGGGAAGTTAGGCGCTCAAACTGGTGAATCCATTGTAGCAAAGTTAATGTCATCTGGTGTTGTAAATATGAATAGTGACAACCAGACTACTACCACAACCCAAAACACACACTGTGATGTTAACAGACATGATGTTCCACATGTGACTGTCCACGTTAAGTCTGATAAAGTACTCCAGACATTCAGAGGTGACAACACAGACAAACACTCAGGCCAAGACTGGATTGAAATGACTAAAACTTACCCCAGAAAGCAAGAGATCCTGTGTATGACCAAGCAGGAGAGATTATGAGCCATTTAATGGGCAAGGCCAGAGATGTGGTGAAAATTGCCTTACGCAGTGATCCTGCACTTGATGTTGAACAGAAAGCTGAACTGATATACAATGTGCTCCTCCACTGTTTCAGTGAAGCTCCGTCATGTCTCCCCCTTGGAGGCTTTTATGCCACTCTGCCCAAACACAGGGCGAGCCCACTTGATTACTGGATAAGACTGAATAAAGCAGCAGACTTGGCTCTTGAGGGCCAGCACAGACAAGGTAGGTGGACGGAGGACATGAACAATGAAGTGTGTCAAACACTGCCCTGACCCAGAGCTCTCATGCACCCTGAAGTGTAAGCCAATTCATGAGTGGACCTCGTGTGATGTTCAGCTGAGGATGGTGATTATCAGAGAGAGTTGAGGGCTAATGGCAGAGCCACATCGCCACCATCACTCCTGAGCAGCCCAGTCCACCATCAATCAACAAGCCTGGCAGAGTCGGAGCCCTGCCACACTCCCAGTCCCTCACGTCTTTCTCCAAGCTCAGCGTCATGTGTCTCATCCTCCTTGTCCCTCCCTAGCATTTGTCCCATTTCAAGGTGAGTCCCACCGTGCTGCAAGTCATGCCTCTCTACCAGTTGTAGCACAAAATCTCCAGCAGTCAGAAGAAAGACTTCTCACCCGTATGGTCGACATGTTTCAAGAGATGATGGAGAAAATGCAGCAGTGTAATAGTACCTATCCAAGTCGAGGTGGGAGGTTTCAGTGTGCCGCCTGCGAAAGATGTCCCAGAGAGGCAGCTTGTAAAGTGTGTGATGATTCAAGCCAAACACCACCACTTCACGCTGCATGTCGGAGAGACTGTGTTTTACGTGCCTCGCCCCCGGCCACACCAGACGAAGTTGCCATGCCAACAACTCCACCCAGCCCCAGCCTGAGGGAAACTAGCTGACCTGTATTCGGAGGGAGGCAGTACAGGTCGCACCACAAACTCCCAAAATGGTGACATGTCTGATGCTGAATCAGTTTACACATCTGTGAAAGAGTCATGTACGGACTCTAAAGTTGTTTATCAGAATATTCACAGAGTTGGCAGCAGCGACAGTCTTTTCTTCACACCTGTGGTGATGGGTGGGACAGTGACAATGGGTGGCATGTTGGACAGTGGTTCAGTGGCATGCAGTATCAGTGAAACAGCTGAAATGAAACTGAGAGAGGCTGGACTGGTAACTGACCAGAAACGAATTGATATGAATGTTGTCCTTGCTGGATGTGGCGGACTTCGTGTTAAGCCCAAGTGTGCTTTTGGCATGGAGATGGAAGTGTACGGCTGGGAGATGCTGGTTCCCACACTTGTTGTTCCAGGACAGCATGATGAGTTGATACTGAGGACCAATGTTATAAAATACATCCTTTGTCAGTCCGAGCTTTGTGATTCCTATTGGAAGACATTGTTCGGACCCTGTTCAACCAATGACCCAGACACTGAATGCTTCCTGTCCATGCTCTCTGGTCTGGACCCCTGGAGAGGTGAAGGTGTCCCTGATAAGGTCGGTACAGTCAGGTGTAACTCAGCTACCTGTCTCGAGCCTGGTTGTGAGTATCTCATCTGGGGTAAACTGCCCAAAAACACTGCAGTTTCCCCGGGCAGCACAGTCATGACAGAGCCCACATCATCCCGCTCAGCTCCCAGAGGTGTTTTGGTCGCGAAGCTTGTGACATCACTGTGGGGAGACAGGTGGGTCCTACTGAAGCTCATCAATACATCTGACAGGCCTGTGCTGTTGAGGCACAATGCAAAGCTGGCTGATGTCTACTCCTGTGTAGCGCTTGAGGACATGGATGTTGCTGAGAGCCCTGATGTTCCCCTGGCCGGTTACACCCAATCTGCTGTGCCACCTACTGCTGGTGTCAACTCCGTCAAAGACCAGCTCATGTTAGTTGGGCTCAGTACTGTTGACATCGGGTCATGTGACGTGTCAGAGAACTATGAGGAGGTTGGTTGACCTTGTTTTGCAGTACGAGGCTGTCTTTTCACACCGCTATCTTGACTGTGGGGAGGCAAAGGGCTTTGTACACCATATACACCTGTCAGACCACAGACCATTCAGGCTCCCATACTGGAGAGTGCCCCCTGGCCAGTACCAAGAACTGCTCCAAGTACTGAATGTGATGGAGGAAAAGGAGATCATTTGAAAATCAAAAAGTGAAATGCATCCCCATTGGGGCTTGTGTGGGGGAAAAAATGGAGATCAACACATCTGTACAGACTTTCGCTGGTTGAACAAAAGGACCCTGAGGGATGATCATCCCCTTCCCCACCAGGCAGACTGCTTGGCAGCACTAGGAGGCAACTGCCTTTTCAGCATGATGGATGTGACCTCCGGTTATTATAACATGCCACTCCATGAGGGTGACAGGAAGTAGTCTTCCTTCACCACTCCCATGGGCCTATATGAGTATAACCGTCTGCCCCAAGGCCTCTGCAACAGCCCTGGGAGCTTTACGCGTATGATGACCGGTACATTTGGGGACCAAAGCTATCTGAGTCTGCCGTGCAACTTGGATGATCTGCTGGTGTTTGCGCCTGATGAAGAGACTGCCTTGCAGCACCTGGAGATGGTGTTTGATAGGCTGCATGGCCACAGCTTGAAGTTGGCCCCCAAAAGGTGCTTCTTCCTCAGGAGGTCTGTCATGTTTCTTGGCCACATAATAGATGAGAAGGGTGTTTCGACAGATCCCAGAAAGGTTGAGAATATAACAAACATGACAAGCGCTGACCTCATGGAGCCTGATGGTGTGACCCCATCCCAGAAGCGGATAAGATCCTTCCTAGGGATGATAAATTACTATCAATACTTCGTGCCTGGATACTCTGCCACCGCCAAGCCACTACTTGATCTGTTAAAGGGTGAGAAGAGAAAAGGCAAACAACAGAAAAAACAACATTCAAGCAGGAAGTTGTGTGCGTCTGACTGGACACGAGCAGCAAAAGGCTTTTGAAAACCTGAAGGCTTCTCTGGTTCACAGTGTTGTCCTGGCTCATCCAGACTCTTCCCGCCCCTTCATGCTGGCGACTGATGCATCCCTGGATGGCATAGGCGCTGTCCTATCTCAAGTCCAAGAGGGTGAAACACGAGCCAGACCCACTGCCTTCGCCAGCAAGTCATTATCTCAGTCCCGAAAGAACTACCCAGCCCACTGGTTAGAGTTCCTGGCCATGTAGATGCATGTGTTTTACCTATTCTCGCAGTCTGGGGCCTGTCTGTCAGGAAATCAAATAGCCAATTACAGAAAATTCAGCGATAGGCAATTGGAATAAATAGCAACAAAAACAAAATAAGCAACAACAGAAAAACAAACAACATCGGTATCGGCATGGGCTATCGGCCAAATTGTTATTTCAACATTGGTATCAGTATCAGCCCAGATTTTCACAATCAGTGCATCCTCATTCAGACCAAAGCTCAGCTTTCCTCAGGGACGACATGAGACACAATGGACACATAAACCCACGTGAAAACAGCATGGTTGTCTCTTGTCCAGCCATCAGTGAGAAACAGCAGAAACCAGATTTTACCACAACAATATTTATTTTGTTTCTCATCTTACCATGCCCAGTCTTTTTTTGTTTTTTGTTTTTACTGAAAGAAGTAGAACCTGCCATATCCTCGACGTGTAAAGGTGTGATGTCTTCTGCATTACTGCATCCGAGTCTGTCTGTTCCAATGTTGTGCTGGATTGTCAATCGGTTGACTGTAGACTGACCTCTTTCATCGAGAAACTGTATCCAGCCACCGACCAGCTGATGTCTGGGTGTCCTGTGGGTGGCGGGCCGTTCCACATAACACACAGGACACTGCAGAAAGCCAGAAACCCAGCGACAGTTCTTGACACATTCATGTCAGCACATACCATGCTGATCTGCTAAAAGGTACTTTTATCTTCTTTCTTGCCAATCCTTACCCCCCAAAATATATAATCCATATCTCGATTGTCTTAAGCCATAAAAGCCCAATCTTCAACTCATGCTCATCTCTCCATTTACACTTACATCAGCCACTACATGCAATTCAGTAATGTGGCACCTCATCAGATTTATGAAGTCTTTACACAGGCTTTTGAACAGAGAGGGAGTTAATGTATGAAACGCTCCATCTGGTGGATAAAAGTTTGCCTTTTTCCAGTTGGAGCTCTTTTTAGACAAGCCATCCTCTGCTGCCATCTGCTGATATGAGGATGGCCATGGTTTGAAATTAAATTGAACTGCAGTGAAATTGTACTTCGGTGCATTTGAAATAATTCAACTGCCCTGAAATTAAATTCCACTGCATTAGAGTAGAATTTTGCATTGCATTTTGAATAATCATGATGCAGTGAAAATATATGTCACGACAGTGAATTTAAATTCCATGCAGTAGTTTTCTTTTGTGTGTGTGTGTGTGTGAGTGTGTGTGCATGTGTGTGTGTGTGTGTGTGTGTGTGTGTGTGTGTGTGTGTGTGTGTGTGTGTGTGCATGTGTGCGTGTGTCCCTACAGACACAACTGGCCGTGTCTGCGGGTGGGAAGCCAGTTTCTTCTCGGGACAAACGGCATTATCATCGACTCTGAATAATATACTATACTGTTTTATGTATTGTGGCAGTATTGTGCAGTTCCTATCTCCACCGCAGGGTGTCGGTGTTGATGCGGAAATAACGTGTCTTGATAGCTGTTGCAGGCTTTGCCAGCATTAGTTGGACCCCAGTTGGGTCTCCTGATGTTTAATGCAAGTTGCTTCAAAAATAAAACCAAAAAAAAAAGGACATAACTGTCTGCAACAAGTCATGACCCTTACTAAAGGCTGCGGGCTGTAAGATGGTGCATACTATAAAACGCTGCAGCGTTTGTGTGCAACTTATAACCCGGTTTATGAAAGCAGCAAAGACACACGGTGGCCTATTTACTTAAAAGTCCTATTTTAGGAGCTAATCGTGTGGGGTGAGAAACTACAGTTTTCAGATCATTTAAATTGTGCAGTCATGAGAGCGTTCTCACCTTAAAGTGCCGTTGCTTTTCGGAAATCATGGGGAGCCATCTGACCTGCCAACACATCATTATCTGGGTCTGTGGAGCTGCAAGTACTTAATGAGGGTGTTACCTAGACTTGAAATACTGTGGAACAGAATAGAATAGAATAGAATAGAATAGAATAGAGACTCAATTGTCTCCACGTGGAAATTTGGGTTACAGTCCAAACACATGGGGAAATCAAATAAAGAGAAGAAACAGACTAACGAGACAAAACACCAGACAATTCAGTTGTGCAGCATACAATATGCTAAAAAAGAACAAGCAGTATAAGAATGTAAGTCTTGTGTATGGAGATGGCAGTCAGAAAGAGTCCCAGACCAACTGGAGTGCTTCGCTGGCTAGGGATGAGAGACTGTTTGGCTCTGGCTGTGCCATAGGCTGGGGTCTGGAACCAGAGGGACGTGGGGTGAATTCTGCAAATAGTGGGGGACTGGGGTTTTATAGGACTCTGGGTGCTTTCTTTAATATCAGACCCAACTGGCCTGACCCCCCCAGCAGTTTGGTCGATGTGGTGGTGATTTTTCTCAAGTTTTTCCGAACCAGCGAATAATACACAGACTGTTAAACCACTTTCTTAAAAAAGGATTTGGGAGACTGTTAAAAGTTTGCAGTCTATGTTAAAATTTCCCGTTTTTTTTTTTTTTTTAAATGAAGTCCATTCTCTGTCGTCCCTTTTGCATGTGTGATAGCCATTTTATGATTGTATGACCTGTGTGCTCAGATGATCATGTGTTTGCCATATAATGACCTATACCATGTATGGCTTTGGTCTGTATTGCTTAGATGCTTAAAGTCCATGTGTAACAGAACAAAGGTAGTGTAATAAGGCGTCTTCTCCATGTGAACAAATAGAGGCCTATTGTTAGCTGTTGGTTGATAGCGGAGGAATGTATGAGAAACTCACTGAGTGTAGCAAGTCTGTACACACTACTACTGCTACTACTACTACTACTACTACTACTACTTTCGGCTGCTCCCATTAGGGGTCGCCACAGCGGATCATCCGTTTCCATCCCATCCTGTCTTCTGCACCTTCCTCTGTCACACCAGCCACCTGCATGTCTTCCCTCACCACATCCATAAACCTCCTCTTTGGCCTTCCTCTCTTCCTCTTCCCTGGCAGCTCCAGCTTCAGTATCCTTCTCCTAGTATACCCAGCATCTCCCCTCCACACATGTCCAAGCCATCTCAATCTTGCCTCTCTTGCTTTGTATCCAAACCGTCCAACCTGAGCTGTCCCTCTAATATACTCGTTCCTAATCCTGTCCTTCTTCGTCACTCCCAGTGAAAATCTTATCATCTTCAACTCTGCCACCTCCAGCTCCACTGCCTGTCTTTTCATCAGTGCCACTGTCTCCAAACCATATAACATAGCTGGTCTCACAACCATCTTGTAAACCTTCCCTTTAACTCTTGCTGGTACCCTTCTGTCGCAAATCACTCCTGACACTCTTCTCCACCCACTCCACCCTGCCTGCACTCTCTTCTTCACCTCTCTCCTGCACTCCGTTACTTTGGACAGTTGACCCCAATATTTAAACTCCTATGCCTTTGTCACTTCTACTCCTTGCATCCTCACCATTCTGCTGTCCTCCCTCTCATTCACGCATATATATTCTGTCTTGCTCCTACTGACTTTCATTCCTCTTCTCTCCAGTGCATACCTCCACCTCTCCAGGCTCTCCTCAACCTGCACCCTACTCTCGCTACAGATCACAATGTCATCCGCAAACATCATCGTCCATGGAGACTCCTGCCTGATATCGTCCGTCAACCTGTCCATCACCATTGCAAACAAGAAAGGGCTCAGAGCCGATCCTTGATGTAATCCCACCTCCACCTTGAACCCATCTGTCATTCCAACCGCACACCTCACCACTATCACACTTCCCTCATACATATCCTGCACCACCCCTACATACTTCCCTGCAACTCCCGACTTCCTCATACAATACCACACCTCCTCTCTCGGCACCCTGTCGTATGCTTTCTCTAAATCCACAAAGACACAATCTAACTCCTTCTGGCCTTCTCCATACTTCTCAATCAACATTCTCAAAGCAAACATCACATCTGTGGTGCTCTTTCCTGGCATGAAACCATACTGCTGCTCACTAATCGTTACCTCTCCTCTTAACCTAGCTTCTATTACTCTTTCCTATATCTTCATGCTGTGGCTGATCAACTTTATACCCCGGTAGTTAGTACAGTTCTGCACATCACCTTTGTTCTTGAAAATTGGTACCAGTATTCGTCTTCTCCACTCCTCAGGCATCCTCTCACTTTCCAAGATTGTGTTAAAACAATCTAATTAAAAACCCCACTGCCATCTCTCCTAAACACCTCCATGCCTCCACAGGTATAAGTCTGTACATACTAATTGGAGAAACAGCCTTGGTGGGATGTGAGCTGGAAGACATGAGATAAGGAGGAGGAGAACAGACTACTGCCCTATAAGAGAGACTGTTGATTGATCGGCGCGCACTTGTACGGTTGACTTCATGGGTGCCATGCTTGCAAGCATTACTAAAGTGTGACAATACTGCAGGAGACCTTGTCTCGTTCCTCATTTCTTGTCAGAGTGGAATCTGAATGATTGCCATGACGCGTGTAATCTGCACAGTTGTTCCACCGGAGCAGCTGGTCGTATGTAGCCTACTGCAGCGCTGCCTGGATGTCCAACAGCACATTACTCTTGTTATTGTTTGTCATATAGCCTATTGATGCTCTTGGAATGTAGGCTAACTGTAAATCCCCACGAGACTATAGCCTATATTGATCCCTACATTGACGTGGAAAAAAAATTCCAGCAACTAAAAAACACGACAGGAGGGCAGGTAACAAAGCAGTAATAATGGTTTCACACCACTGGCTGTGCTTCTAGTAACACTGATTTGTAAGATGAGTAAAAACTGAAACACACATTGTACAGGATTGTTTATGGAGTAATTGTCTTAACCCAAATGTATAATTTCCCACACACATATATACTACCTATAGCCTATCCAATAATTGCCACGACGTCATCTTGTGCCAGACTCTGGCTTTCTGCCTATAGTTATACGAACAAAGTACTAATACCCCCCCCCCCACCTCTCACACATAATGCCAGGAAAAGGTCTGCCATAAAATATTTGTTATTTTGCAGGAGGGAGTCTGCCCTTTCACTAAAGAGAGCCCCTGTGGTTACGTTGCATGATGTCAAACAAACTAAGCATGACAATTAACACTTTGAGCGTTGACCTTAACGTACAGCTTTCCACGCTGCACTCTGCAGCTACTGCCTTGAATGTTGTGTTCAGTGCTGTTCCACAGGTGTAAAAGGCCACAGGCTGTTTATAAGTCAAGTGGTTTGCACACAAAGGTTGTCGTGGCGACCGTCAGTCTCGCCTCTCAAATCGTCTTGATGCCGTCCTTCTTTACCTTGCACAGCACATTCTGTTTGATGGGGCAACTTGAAAGGACTCGCATGTCACGAGAATGGGTTTTGCTGCTTTAATGCATCGCCAGCCTTCATCAGTTCTCCTGTTTTAAACATTTAAAACGAATAAGAGAAACCCCCTATAGGAATAAAATGACCTTTTTCGTGGACTACCAGGGGGCAACCGATTCACCTTTCCTCAATGTTAATGTCAAACCTTCTGTTTGTTCGGTATATAGGTCCACCCTATAAGAGCTTTTCTGCATCAAGAAACTCGGGACATGAATTTACTATGGCAAGGCCTGCTTTCTAAAGAACACACCCCTGTGGTCTAAAACCCACTTCGTCTTTTTTTTTCCATTCCTGGAATATATCCAAAGGAAGCATTATCAAAGTTCATTTAGTCATACTGGGTTTTTTGTTCATGTTCTCTCTCTCTCCGTCTCCTCTCTTTCTCCTTCTCTCTCTCTCTTCCACAGCCTTGGGGAATGGCAGAGAGCTAACTGAACTGTCTCTGACACAAAAAGGGAGACTGATTCAGCCTATGGAGGACCAAAGAAAACACCCAAGTGGCCATTTGCTCTTGTGCTTCAGAACCTGGTTTGTGCACCACCACCACCACCCCGCCCAATGGTAAAGCCACACGATTACAATGCATGCTCCTTTCACTTTCCATGTTTCCTTTTCCTGTTATAGTTTTCCGACTCCATCGCAGAGCGTGAAGGGGGGATAGTCAGGTGCGCGGGAAGATGGTTTAAGCAGGGGGGCTGCCAACTAAAACGAAAAGTATAGTGGCGAGCCGGCGTGGAAGAATGAGTCGCAGGGGCGGCTCTATGATTTTTCTAAAGCGGGGGCCGTAAAGGGGCCACATTTTACACAGAGGGGCCAAGAATATGTCCAACATCCATGCACCATTCCTTATTCATTAAGCTGTAAATACATTTCACCCATCATTCCCTGTTTGCTGTTGGCTCTATGGCTTTGAGCAAAGAGGCTCGTCGTTGAATATATTTTGCAAACTGTGCCTTGTTCGAGCACACTGTGTATGTCACAAAAGCTTGGAAAATAAGCAAACAGTCTTAATTTTCATATTTATTTCCTTTTAAACTAGGGTGCATAGAAAACATATTAGTAAATGTCTGGAAAGAAGCAAATGAAATAAGACTTACTTAACTCTTACTCAAATTTTGATGCAGGGGCCAATCAGATTTCAGCTGGGGCCCCCTCTGGTCCCGCCCCTGGATCAAGTGGAGAGGTAGAGATCTCTTTGTAGTCGCATCTACCGTGGCCCATACACCGCACGACCCCGGGAGTGCTCTTTCATTCACACCGACCAGAACGGACCAGAACTGATAACAGCGTACCGAGTCCCCCCCCCCCGCCCCGCCCCGCCATGTACCAAGTGGCTTAGTCTGAGATGGACCCTCAAAACGACAACACAAGAGTAACCACAACACGAACACCACGTCGCTAAAAGGCACTTTTAAATCCAACATCAACAGTCCCATCAGCCATTGCGCTCCCCCAGCGCAGAGCCGCCGACACTCAGAGCGACCGCCTCCCCCGGTTGCTACAGTATGACGTCATTGTGTTGTTTGTAAGGTGTGCGTGTGTAGCAGCTTGTACATTCCACGCAGCCCTAGCCCACTGTTTAAAATAAATGTATGTTTTATTTATTTGTTTGTTTGTTTGTTTGCACGTTAGGAAAAGTTAAGCATACTGTTGGGTCTGAGATGTTACACAGCCACCTGCCACTACTGGGGGGGGGCTGCATCCACCACTAGGGGGAGCTGCAGCCCCCCTTCCCGCGCTAATGGTTATAGTTGGGGTGGGGGGGGGGGTTAGGCTAACCCTCCCAACCAACCGCCAAGGGCAGTCAGATTCTGTTTCGAGCTAAATCAAGACTTTCCCTGCAGAATGGGATCACCGTTTGGGTAATGTCACCTGTTCGCATCAAGTGTGTGTGACTGCACAAATAGCTTATAGCCTAGCATAGACGCCGGTCCCGTGGGGGTTCCGGTGCTGGTGTACCCACCACCCACCAGCCAGCTTTGCGGTGTTTTAAAAAGCGTCTTAAGCTTTGGTTAAAATCAGCACAAACGTGCAATCACAAATACATGTCCTTGCTTTAATTTTTTGCACATATTTTAGATTTCGCTCAGAGTTTTTGTTGTACTTTTTTATTCAGAGTGCTTAGTATATGTTTCTTAGCCAGGAGCAGCCTAGGGTTCTGGCTGGGACCAGCCCAGGTGCAACCTGACCGTAGACTTGTGTGTAATTTATATTTCCTGCCATTGAATGGGCCAGGTTGATTTTTATAGCCGTTGACATAGTTGAGGTCAGATTGTTGTTTATTGATGTTTCAGGTCAGATTGCTATTTATATTTATTGTTGCTGAAGAGATGAAATTCATATTCATTATGTTGTTATCATATAGGCCAGATTGCTATTTATACCCACTGATTCAAATAGATCAGATTATATTTATGACTTTTGAGATTGGTTTTCTGATGTATTGTCATGTTTTTATTTTGTCTTGATTGTTCTTTGTCTGCCTGCCCAATAGTTTTCTGATGTGTTGTTATGTTTTTACTTCTGTATTAACTGTCGTTTGTTTGCCTGCCCAGGGACTGCAGATGCAAATTAGCTGCCGGCTAACTCTGGTGCAATTGTAAAACTGTGCGTTGTCCCTGTCAAATACACAATAAACTAAACTAAACTAAATAGGTTGAACAACCAAAATAAATGAATAAATAAGCTTAATAAATATATACAAACTGCATCTTAAAAAAAAACTCCATCTGTTTATTCTACAATTAGGCCTACTGGTGAACATTTCAACCACGAATGGCATTATCCAATTGAAATTGCTACGCTCCTCCTTCGGAAATAGCCTGCAGCCCATGGTGAATGTGAGTCGGTTCTTTTTATTTCCTTCTCTTGCAGCAGGCTGCTGTTCAGCTAGGCAGGTCACGTCATGTGCCAAAATGTGTTTGGCGAATGGACGTTAGCAGTGTATGCATAGTTAAATTGTTTGTGTAGCTATTGCTCTTGGTTGTACTGAAAGATGAAACACACGGTGTAGTGTTTAGTTGTGAATGTGGCCAATGTGTATGTAAATACTGTGTGATGGATACCAAGTTATGGTATTCATATACGTATATAAAGGTTTTGCTTGTTGCTTAGGTATTGCTATCGTTTGTACCAACCCATCCACTGAGGATGCACAAGCCAGTGCATTCTTAGTCCCCATCCCAAGCCCAAATAAATGGGGAGGGTTGTGTCAGGAAGGGCATCCAGTGTAAAACCTTTGCCAAATCAAATACGTAGATCATAAATCAGTTTTCCATTCCGGATCGAGGCCCAGGTTACCAACATAGTAGTAGCATATTGCTATCGATTGTACTATTATCATCATCATCATCGGCAGTCACTCGGGGTCAGGTATGACTGTCCTCCCTCTAGGTCCCTCTGGGTCCTCAGGTGGGCTTAGAGGCCAATTCTGGAGCTGCATAATGGGAGGACGCCTGCACGTGACAGCTTTTTTACATGGAGTGGCTGATGCACCTGCAGCCACCACACAGTCCTTGGCAGGGGGTGGCCAGAGTCCAATGGCATGGAGAACCAAGCTGATTGGGGAGCACCCTCTGTTGCAGCCTTCATCCACCTTCACTACCGTTGTGACCTTCCACCAGTTCCACCAATGAGGTCTTTGTTGGATCACGCTTCGTCTGGAACCTCCCCCTGACCTATCTGCCTTGGGTGACCCTACCAGGAGCTGGATGGCAGTGAGATCACTGGTACATGCAAGCTCCTCCACCACGGCAAGGTGGCTATCCAGGAGAAGTGTACACGTGAGGGTCATAGTGTTATATGTTAACCAACCTTGCCACTCCCTAAAAACACTAAAGCTGTGCAAGGAGAAAGAGGGAATCAAGGAAGATTAAAAGAGAGGAAACGTGATAAATACCTTCAAAAACTGGCATTGCACATTTTCGGCACTTTTTGGCTGGACCGGACCACCGGGTCAGCCCTACAGACACGGATGTCCCTGAGTGATCGTGTTTAGAGTGACTGAGTGAACAAGTTACACAATTGGGCCGCTGGATCAGGTGACCACCGACATCACTGAAGTCACGCGATCGGCCGGCCGACCAACGACGTCGCTGGTAAACACGGAAGTGGGAGTACGCACAGTGGTTCCAGCTCATTCCACATTTATCGCACGCTAACGAACGGAATATATTGCTGCTCATGGATACTACCCAAATGCTCTTTCCGCATCTGGTTACGCGCTGTACCAGTCCAAATAACACCCCAAATAACAATCACTCTGACAAAACACTCAATACAAAACGAGTCTTATACCTAGTTCACACGACACGATCCTAGCTAGCCCTGATTTTCCCACCCCCCCACCAGTTTTTGGAGCTCCCCGACGAAAGCCCCAGAGCCGAGCAAGTCGGCACTTGAGTGCTCTCAGGTGTTAACCGTTCAAAGACGGGAGCCGATAAACTCGCCGATACATTCTCCAATACGAACTTGCCGATACACTCTCCAATACGAACTTGCCGATACACTCTCCGATACGAACTTGCCGATACATTCTCAGATACGAACTTGCCGATACACTCTCCGATACGAACTTGCCAATATATTCTCAGATACGAACTTGCCGATACACTCTCCGATACGAACTTGCCGATACATTCTCAGATACGAACTCGCCGATACACTCTCTGATACGAACTTGCCGATACACTCTCTGATACGAACTTGCCGATACACTCTCCGATACGAACTTGCCGATACACTCTCCGATACGAACTTGCCGATACACTCTCCGATACGAACTTGCCGATACACTCTCCGATACGAACTTGCCGATACACTCTCCGATACGAACTTGCCGATACACTCTCCGATACGAACTTGCCGATACATTCTCCGATACGAACTTGCCGATACACTCTCCGATACGAACTTGCCGATACACTCTCCGATACGAACTTGCCGATACACTCTCCGATACGAACTTGCCGATACACTCTCCGATACGAACTTGCCGATACACTCTCAGATACGAACTTGCCGATACACTCTCCGATACGAACTTGCCGATACAAACTTGCCGATACACTCTCCGATACGAACTTGCCGATACATTCTCAGATACGAACTTGCCGATACACTCTCCGATACGAACTTGCCGATACATTCTCCGATACGAACTTGCCGATACATTCTCAGATACGAACTTGCCAATACACTCTCCGATACGAACTTGCCGATACATTCTCAGATACGAACTTGCCGATACACTCTCCGATACGAACTCGCCGATACACTCTCCGATACGAACTCGCCGATACATTCTCCGATACGAACTTGCCGATACACTCTCCGATACGAACTTGCCGATACATTCTCAGATACGAACTTGCCGATACACTCTCCGATACGAACTTGCCGATACACTCTCAGATACGAACTTGCCGATACACTCTCCGATACGAACTTGCCGATACAAACTTGCCGATACACTCTCCGATACGAACTTGCCGATACATTCTCAGATACGAACTTGCCGATACACTCTCCGATACGAACTTGCCGATACATTCTCCGATACGAACTTGCCGATACATTCTCAGATACGAACTTGCCAATACACTCTCCGATACGAACTTGCCGATACATTCTCAGATACGAACTTGCCGATACACTCTCCGATACGAACTCGCCGATACACTCTCCGATACGAACTCGCCGATACATTCTCCGATACGAACTTGCCGATACACTCTCCGATACGAACTTGCCGATACATTCTCAGATACGAACTTGCCGATACACTCTCCGATACGAACTTGCCGATACATTCTCCGATACGAACTTGCCGATACATTCTCAGATACGAACTTGCCAATACACTCTCCGATACGAACTTGCCGATACATTCTCCGATACGAACTTGCCGATACACTCTCCGATACGAACTTGCCGATACACTCTCCGATACGAACTCGCCGATACATTCTCCGATACGAACTCGCCGATACACTCTCCGATACGAAATTGCCGAAACACTCTCCGATACGAACTTGCCGATACACTCTCCGATACGAACTTGCCGATACATTCTCAGATACGAACTTGCCGATACATTCTCCGATACGAACTCGCCGATACATTCTCCGATACAAACTCGCCGATACATTCTCCGATACGAACTTGCCGATACACTCTCCGATACGAACTTGCCGATACATCGCGGACTCGTCCCAAGTATCTAGTAAGCTCCATATGTGGACCTGTCGGGGAGTCCAAATCCTGTCGTGTGAAACGTGTTGTGAAGGTCAGTGAGGGCGGTGCAGAGCTACAGCCAATGATCATAGTGAAGGCCAGTGAAAGGCTAATGCTTAAATGAATCAGTTTTGTTTACTTTATCAGTATTTGATTTGCTTTTTTATATAGGTGTATTGTTGTTTTTCAATGTTTCCATTGTAGTGAAATTGCCGCACTGTTGATTGACTGTCACACAAGTTCGTATTTATTTTACTGATGTCTTCAGTTACCTTTTCAAAAATTGTTTGCAACAAGGTTCACAAAAAGTAGTGTGTCTGACTGAAACCGTTGCATAACAAAGTATATGCAACTTGTATACAACTTCTATACAGCGCTTGCCAGTCTTTTATAAATCCCAGTCTGCAGAATAATTGGACTCCCCTTGCCTTCACTGGAAGACACCTGCAGGATGCTGCTGCCTCTGCGGAGCCCCGCGGCATCCTGAACCCCTGTCATCCTCTCGTCTCTCTGCTGCCGTCTGGGAGGCACTGCGGGGCCTTAGAGAGCCGCACTTCCAGGCTCAAAAACAGCTTTTACCCCAGAGTCGTCACTGAACCGAACTCCACAAAACACCACCCCCACCCCAGCACCATCATTACACTCCCACCACAGGATTAACAACTGAACAGTATTCCCGCACAATGACTGAATGTGCAGCAACATCCGTAAATATATGTGTATAACGTGCAATCATATTTCTTATAAGGTGCAGTAGCATTTGGTACATTATTATTATTATCGTTGTTATTATTGTTTGTCTGTATGGGCAGGTGTGTGTGTGTGTGTGCATGTGTGTGCGTGTGGGATGTTAAATGAACCGTTTTAGGAGCTGCACAGCACATTTCGTTGTACAGTGCACCATGCCAGTAAAGGCACTCTGTTCTGCAAGTTCTTGCAAAACAGGAAGAGCCCCCGGAGTGCACGCGCCCTCGCGTTTTTTTTGCAGTAGCATGTTGATCTCTGCAACATGCATCTCTCCCTTCATTCTTACTCTGAAGGGTCATTCAAAAGCCTCTCTGCCAATCGATACCTCCCATCACTCCGCTGTGCATCGCATCTTTCTAACCCCGCACTGTGCCGGTGGCTCCGGTCTCCTAGCAACCGGCGCCCTGAGAGGAGTTGACAGCGTTTGAGTGGGCACCCTCACCTCGACGCACTCCGCCACCGCCTCTCTCCCACATCCCCATAACGCTCACACGAGCTTTTCAGGCCGACCCATCTCATCCGAGCCTCACTTTACACGTGATTGCATCCGATCTGTCTTGACCTGTTACCTCCGAGCAACCTCGAGCACTAATTGAATATGTCAGCCACGGTAGGACACGCGCCAGTGGCGGCTGGCCAGGACGGGGCGCTGGGGCGCCGCCCCCCTCTAGTATCAAGAGATGAAAATCAAACATAATTTAGTTGTGTGATGCAAATAATTATGAAATAAAAGTGTTTTCAGTCTGTGAGCGCGTGTCAGCAGCCATTAAATATTGGTTCAAGTGGTGTTTGGTTGGTTTCTGTCTGAATACATATACTTCCTGGGTGAGGGGTGAAGGCCAAGCGATACCTTATGTAAGCCGTCAAACTTGTGGCGAGCAGGTGACCTGAGGCTGCTGTCTGATTGGTTTCTTCAGATTTTCCAGGGGGCGCAGTTCTGTGCGCCCCACACACCCGCTTTTATTGACAGCGAATTGGTATTGTTTTAATTGTTGTTGTTGTTTTTTTTTTAATCTAATGTGATTGGACAAGTCTCGTGGCTGTCAATCGCGTTCACACCCACCACGACGCCTCGTCTCGACTGTCAATCATCCACCGTCTACGACCCCTGATAAAATCTATAGGCTACATTGTCCTTCTTCAGAACTCTGTGACCGCGTGGACATTAAAGCAGCTGTCGGGTGTGCTGCGCCAAGGGAAATCGCGCCCCCCCCCCCACAAATTTTTTTAGCACCAGCCGCCACTGACACGCACTACATGGGAATGCGCGCGTGGCACGGTGGGCAAACCAAGGCCCTGTCTTGAGTGTCGTGAGTGTATAGGCTGGCCGTGCGTTAACCACGCGCTGTTCGAGCAGGTGTTTCATATTCAGACGTGTCGAGGGGTGCGCCACCAAACGCAGCAGGTTCCTCCGAGGCTGTGGATGCGCGCCGCGTCATGGCGCCTTCACATTTAGGCTGGCTGTAGCCCCGAGCCACAGCCATAAAATGACGTGAGTGGCTGAGGACGCTAAATGGCAGCGCTTGAAATAGCGCACCTGCCCTGCCAGCGCGCTCACCCACTTGCCGATACGATCACGACCCCGGTACACGGCTTTCAGCACCGTGTCGTGGACAGCCCCCCCCCCCCCCCGCCGCGTCTCGCCGAGGACGTCTCACCCACCGCGGGGGAAAAGAAGTAAGCGCAACGGGGAAAGAAGAGCTCAAGCCTCGCGCTTTACCTCACGGTCGATCCTGAAGTGATACGGGGGGGAGACAAAACCATGCATACGGAAGGACAGAAGAATGTGTCGTTCTTTGATTTCATCGGGGGGATTCAACTCCTCCACGGGGAGGACACCAAGACGGTCCTCCCGGTCGTCTTGATAGGGATCTGCGTGTCCGGGGCCCTGGGGAATTTGCTGGTTTTGCTGATTTTCCTCCGCGATTTCCGCCACGGACGGGGGTCCGAGATCAAAGCGCTCCTCGCCTCTCTGGCCTCGACGGACTTGCTTATCCTGCTGCTGTGCGCCCCGGTGCGCGCCGTGACATACTACAAGCAGACCTGGACCCTTGGGAGCTTCGTCTGCGCCACGGCGGACTGGTTTCAGCACTCGTGCGTGGTGGCGAAAACTTTGATCCTCGCGGTCACCAGCAAGGCGAAGCACAACTTGGTCCCCAGCGCCGCCAAGGGACCCCTCTTCAGCCCGACGTGGATTCACGGCGCTCTGGCGTTCATCTGGACGGTGTCGATGCTGTTCCCGGTGCCCCAGATGTTATTCGCCGCCCTGCAGCCCAGCGGCCCCGACGCCATCTGCGTGTCCGAGATACCGGCGTGCGCCTCCGATTTCATGGCCCTCTTCTACAAAATCTACCCCGCCGCTACTTTTGCGCTGCCGACCGTCTTCACCCTGGCGTACTACACCCAGACGCTCTACACGGCGGTGAACCACGCGCCCGGCCCCCTGCAGCAGAGCAAGGTCACCCTGCTTTTGCTGTGCGTCAGCGGCGCCAACGCGCTCATGCTGCTGCCCGAATGGGGGACGTTCACTTGGGTGAGACTCGGCTACAGCAAGCCTCCCGTGGGAGTCGTCATCTGCGCACAGGTCCTCCTTTACGCATGCAGCGCCCTCTCCCCGGTCATCTCCATGACCATGTACGACGACGTGCGCCAGGGGGTCGTCGCCCTCTGGCTGATGGCAACCTGCAGGAGCGCCAAGCGCCTCGCCGGCGAGCGGCGTCCCGGCACGGACGGAGTCGCCGAGGAGGAGATCCGAGCCAACTCCACCGCCACCGCCAACAACTCCCAAGACCCGGAGAAGACCTTCCCGGACGTGGAGCACTTTTGGACGGGGCGCAGGGACACGTACGTCGAGGAGAACCAAGACCCGATTCCGTGGGAGAGAGAGGAGAAAATGTTGTAGTGGGAAAACGACTTATTTACACGTGAATGTGTCTTTCTGTGCGGCAAGACGACTTCGACATGTGTGTCCTTCTTTCTCTTTTTTTTTTCCAGTTGCCTCTCGTGTCTTCCGGTTGGCAGGCCCTCCCCTTTTCTGTTGTGAGCGCTACAAAGTAACTCGGCTTGTGTATCATTTCGTGGTGTAGGTAAACGCACATGTCTCTGTAGACTCTGGACACAGTGTCACCACCAGGCTACCTAGCTGTAGATGTCTGTTATCCGGTCACGTGAGCGGAGTTAGGCTCGTGGTCTTTGTAACAACTCGTCTGTGAAAAGTGAAATGTAAATACTCTCCACACGCGACCGTCAACGGGTCCGTCGTGGTTGTGTGTGTGGTGCGTAAATTGGATAATTGGATATTAAAAACGTTCTCAAAAATGGACTGCTCTCTTTCGCGCGCGCGCGCGCGCACACACACACACACACACACACACACTGGAAAGGCCACAAACACACACTGCACCTTCATCACGGATAAAATACGACTCGGTCACCACACTGGAGACGCAACTAATCCAGCTGCTTTGTGAATTTCACGCCAGCAGTCACGTTTCACCGGAAGTCACGGTCTCTCATGAAATAACGTGCGTGCTCAAAATGTCGACCTCATCACTTGCTCCCCACTTTGGCTCACTCCAGTTTGTTAAAGACGTCTCTGCAGCATGTCAGCCGTGCGTCATAACATGCCGGATCGTCTCGGCCCAAAAGCAGCAGCTTTACACAGGATCTGAATGTACTGCTTAGCCTGCTATATTCAGTGTGTCCCCTTTGTGTTGAGTCTGAGTGGAAATCATGTTGAGGTAGAAATTCACCTAAAGCCACCCAGTAGAAATTCACGTCGTTCGGGTTTCGCTCCTGATGGTTGCAAACACCGTGCGGTTCCTTCAGCTGGACTTTCGCGCCCCTGCTGATGAAGCTGTTGCAAGGTCCAAAATAACAGCATCACATCCAGCAGTCTGTATCACAGATGGCTAGGCAAGTCTCCACAGCTCTCAGACACTAAGGCCTTTTCTTTTAATGCATCTGTGTGCCACCAAACCAGGCGGCCTCCCGTGGTCCCCCCAGCCCGGCTCCTCTGACATTTTACTCTGCGGGAGTGCAGAAGAAAGGGCACAGGTCGAAAGTGAAAAGCAGACCTTTAAAGCTCTTCGCTGTGCTCCTGCACATTATTTATTCATAACACGGATCCGCTATCTTACTGGACTGTATTTAAGGGGTCGACAGTGTGTCGTCTCATAGCTTTTCTTCTTGTCTACTTGGTTTCATTATTGTTTTAGCCAATCAGTAAAGATGATTTGACCTTATATTGTCCCTCAGAAAACAGAAAATAGTTATACATAACCAAAGATGGCTATTCTGACGTCACAGTTTTTTGCAGCTAAACTGTAATTTTTTCTAATTTTTTACCCTGCAAACCTTTTAATCTTTTGCAGTGTAAAATGTGTTTTAAATTTTTTTTTTATTTTTTGCAGTGTAAAAAGAGAAATCATTAAAACTGACAAATCAACAACAACAACAGTAATCTCTTGTGTATTTGATGCATTATGTAATATATAATAATAATAATAATAATATATGAATTGGTTGTTTCTACCTGGAGCTGTGCATTACCATGAGTGGAATAAATGATGATGAAATGAAATATAAATAAATGTAGATTAAAGACCGCCATGAATCATATAGGCATCAGAGGGGGTCTTGCTTGTTTTGGAATGAGATTACATTGCACTTGTAATGCTTGGATAAACGCCCGTCAGATCCAGCTCCCGGCGTGGTCTAGGACTCATCCGAGAGTGCGCGGTCTCAGTTTGCGGCTCGGGCGACCCTTGCGAGAGTCGCACGAGGATTAAAGCCGTGCGCGCCCGTTGCGGAGGCTGCAGCAGGCAGTCGGCACAGTGGAGTGCGCTCAGCGGCAGAAGCTCCCCTGTAACCCCGAGCGACGTGTAACCAGCCAACCGTCTCAGCAGCCTCCCTCGAGACCCCCCGCTGCACCGCCCGGCGAAACACTGGGGGGGAGGCGGTGCAGCAAAGACAAAAAGGCCTCACCGAGAGTCTTTCAGGACGAGCATGTGAATGTTCTTAGGAGATGCTCGACGATCTCAGCAGTACGCGGTGATAATAGCTGGGGTGGCCGTTTCTAAGAACTATATCATGTGACCTCTTATGTAACGCTGTGTGTCCAGGTGCCTAGTGCGTTCTGCTTTGTCTGGCCACACAAACACAAGGCTGGCGTCAGAATGATCAGTGCCTGAAGGGAGAAACTCCATAATCCCTAGTTGCGATGTACTGCATCTGACCATGGCATTAGGGATAGTGAAAGGCTAAAAGACTCCCCCCCCCCCACCTCCCTTTAGCTCACGGATAGTTAACACAATATGTCAATGGACTAAGTACCAGCTGTATTATTTATGGAGTCAGGCAGTCCTATGGGACATCAGTTAAGGGTTAAAAATAGGCTGAGACAGCGGCTTCGGCACAATACTAACTAGCTGAACTGTTGACCTTTAACCCTACACCGAGCCCTGCAGCCCATTCTTGGTTTTGTGTGATGTGAAAGAGGAATCAGCTCATTTCTGCGTTCATTCATGAAGTAATGGCGGTAGAACACAGTCTGGTGGACATACAGGCGTAATTTATGGGGGGGTAAGGGGGGCATGTCCCCCTCAATATTTAGAAGAGGTGAATTCCCCCCCCCAAAAATATATTGATAATGTTAACTCCCTTGCCAGAAAAGGTAAAATAACAACACAGACAGTCAAACTACTTAAAATGTCGTTCGTACTTGTTTTCCAACGATTTCATACACCCCTATGCTTGGACCATACCATTTTAACCTTGCCACTGGGATTGCCGACCTCGTTGCTGTCTTGCAGTTGCTCCTGACAACCAGGAGACTGGAGCATGAATGATGGTGTAAGCAAGTGTAAGTAACGTAGCTAGCCAGCTTGCTTGTCTAGCCCAGTACACCGCCCTTTCTTACCTTTGGGGTTTCTGAGTTAGATTTTCTTACGTATTTCCGGATGAATTATAGCCCTATCTAGTTTATAACTTGTGTTTGGGGTTATCAGTTCACACACCCTCACGAACTAGCTAGCTAGCTGGGGCTTGCTAACAGCAGCCCCTAGACGTTTATGTTAGCTTAAATGAACTTGAACTGATCATTTCGGGCACGTGAGATAACATAATAGGTACATCTACAAACCAATTTGTGCCAAGGGTATTGTATTAGTTCAAATGCATCTACTACTTTCATTCACAGAGTCAACATGAGCAAGAGGAAAGTAACAGAAGATATCCGATAGGCTAGCCTATCTGAAAGTTGTTTTTCTTTTACATAAATAAGACATTTCCACTATAAATTGATGTAGAAAAAGAGCAAATAGGTGCATATAAATTCACCAGAATGCAGTGAAATTAAATGTGTGATGCTCAAAATTTCCAAGGGGGAGCACCCCCTGACCCCACCCCCTGACCCCCCGCTAAATGTGTCCCCCCCCCCAATGTCCCAAGTGACGACATCAGTCCCAGTCACGGTCCTACAGTCAGTTAGTCAGTAAACGGTCTCCTGAATCGAACCCCCGAAACAACAACACAATAATAACCACAGTATGAACGCCACATCGTTAAAACACAATTTTAAATCGAACATTAACAGTCCCATCAGCCATTGCGCTCCCCCAACGCAGAACCGCTGGCGGTTAGAGCGACCACCTCCCCAGGTCGCTACAGTATGACGTCATTGTTCGTAAGGCGCGTGTGTAGCGGGGTTTGAATGGGGTGTTTTCTCACTTTATTATTAAACATGTACATCCCACGCAGCCCTACCCACTGTTTAAAATGAAGGTTGTATAACCGGATATTTTCTTGCCCGGTGCGGGATTCGATACGGGATGTACTGCACCACAAGGCGACATCACTAACCGCTTGGCTAAAGGGTCAGATCCCTTAGCTGGGGACTAACGTCTCTTATTAGTAGTTTACAGTATGTTTTGTTTTGTTTTTACATTTACGTTTGGAAACATTAGGCTTAGGTACTGTTGGGTCTAAGATGTTACACAGCCACCTGCCACTACTGTGGGGGGGGGGGGGGCTGCTGCACCTACCGCGCTCATGATCCCAGCACACTCTAGGCAGGAGGCAGCGAGAGCCTTGACAGGTACCAGCACACAGCCACTCACACACAAGTCATACCTATGGATCATCTGTGGAGACTCCTACTCACCCTTATATGTACATGTCCCTGGACTGGGGAGGGGTTCCTGGACTGGGGAGGGGTTCCAGTGCACCCTCAGGAAAGCTACGCATATACAGGAAGTAAATAGTTAGACCTAATTCACTGCTGCGTTGAGAAATGGGAATTTGTGGCGCGTAGCTACACTAATTGTTTCTACATTGCGTAAAGACTTTGCGTGAATTGGGCACCTATGAGAAAAGACAAAACTTGTTCACTTCGGATTAAGAGAGTGGAGGATTTTTCATGGGGCCTCATGCGGACTTGTGCAGCTGGGTTTCGCCACAACACCCACCCCCCTTGCTGTGGCATGTTTACCCTGCTGGATGCTATAGGTATGCACCAGAGATGTGCAATATCATTACTGTCCATTTTAACCTCCTTGGGGTGTCAGATGGGTGGGGTCTACCTGACCAGGAAGACTTAGACTGTGTCAGTCAGGAGTGCAAGTTGCAAATCACTGTCAGGTATACCAAAATGTCTGTAATCCAGACTGCTATAATTGTCTAAACCTGTTAAAACTGTCATCTTATATGCAAGAACTTCCACACATCAGGCAAGAAAGTATTCTGAATATGACCATAAAATAAATTTTAAATACTATTTCACCAAAAGTGTTTTCTGTTCTGAGAAAATGTGTGCCAGAATTACTATTCCAAATCGTTCACGTGGTTGTTATATCCTGCATCATTTGTCATTAGCAGACAATGTGTGTCGGAGTAGGAGAAATCCTGCCCTGCGTGGAAGTTTAACCTGGGATCTTCTGTCGCTGCCTGGCATCTTGTGGCCTTTCTGTCATTTCTGAACTTCTTTATCTGGGTCCTTGAAAGACCCTGCTTGATAATCTCAGACTAGCGAAGTTAGGGCTATCTTTTAAATCGCTTAAAGCACTCGCATTTTTCAGTTGTTACAAGTTTAAATTGCAAGGTCATTTCTTTAAACTCAATGGCCCAATGACTGCTGGGATAGGTTCCAGCATCCCCGTGACCCTGAGAGTAGGATAAGCGGCTTGGATGTTGGATGGATGGATGGATGGATGGATGGATGGATCAGTTGCACTGACATTATGCATGGAAAGACACGTACATGTTCTCTCTACCAACCCATAATCAAGCTCGCGGCTGCTGGAGCCTGTTCCTGCAGGCACTGCACAGAAGTAAGCAGAAACGGAAGTCTCCAGTCCACCACACACACTATTCATAACTTATGATGAACAAGTCTGAGGCTCCAATTCATCTGACATTCATGTCTTCGGAGAGCCCCTCAAGAGGCTGGGACTGAACATGGGACCCTCCTGCTGTGACGTGACCGTGCTGCTGGGATGTGAGAAGTGGCTCGCTGCGTGATCAAATGTAGTTGGTGTGCATAGCGATGCACATAATGGGCATTTTTGAGAAACCTTTTGCTGCACACCAGACCGCTCTCCCCTCATCACATTGGCTCCATCATATGCTTGCACAGTGAGCTTCTCCTCATCACCGTCGGACAAAAAGACTGTTCAGTCTGTCCAGAAGTAGACGTTGCATCAATAACAGGGAGAAATTTTTAAAAAAAACATTCCTGCACTGCATGGTTCGCGTCGACGTGTCTCACCACAAGCACCAGTTGAGACTGTGTTGAAACGTCGGTGGTCTCATCTGCTTGAATGGCTACAAATTTAGCAGCCTCGACCTCCTCCATTATACGTCCCCTGATGACCGCTAGCATGCATTCCACAAGCTCGCTCTGCACAGTCTTCGAAATGCCCTTGAAAACCGTAGCAGTTTTGGAGGTGCTCCTCAAATGCCTCATCTAAAGATGCCACCAAGTCGACCAGGCCACGAGGAATGCCAGGGTTGTTGGAGCCCCGAGCCCTCACTTTCATCTTTGCCTAACTCAAACACTCCGCAACATTTCACGCAATCGATGAGACGGGCTAGGATGTGTCTGTTCTTGCTCACCTCGTCGTTGTGACGACGAACTGCTAGCCCGTAGCTCTCATCTAAGTGAGTGGCGATGTTCACCCTCCCAAACGCTGAAAATTTCAGACAACTGTCCATATGGATCTTCGATGCCTCATGTTTCTTCACCTTTTCAGACAGATGGTGCGTGTCGGTGACTCCTGTAGTTGTCCATGCGGTGGTGTCCGCCGTGCTGCCATCAGGGTGGAACAGTAAACAAAGGTAACAAAATACAGCATTAGCTACTTCCAGTGGCGCCCCCAAGGGGTGGCCAGGGGTGGCCACGGCCACCCTGATACTATCCCTGGCCCCCCCGGCTGCCCCCCCAGCCACGAGTCGCATATGCAGAATATGCTTCGGATTATGCATAATGTGCTTCTATCTGATATTTTACATTAGGTACTGTTCATTTAAATATTTTTCTTAACTCTCATATTGACAGTTTTCAACTAGCCTATACAGTATACTACAACAGCGTCATAGAATTCCCGAAATTCAGTCATGGCTTTTGGTTTTGGTGTGCCACCCCAAGATTTTCAGTGGCCCCATTTGGCCACCCCTATGAAACATTTCTGGGGGCGCCACTGGCTACTTCACAGCCTGCTGGCCAGGTTTTCCGTAAGAATGTTGTTAATGATGTGATAGAGTTGCTCTGAGTCTGAACACTAGTCATGTTGACCTTGAATGTGACTAGATCGAGGTAGCTGCCCTGGCTATCCCCAGGTTACGTATGACGAAAGCACGGTAGTCGAAGCCCTCCCGGAACCCATACAGATTGCATTGTAGAGCCTGTGATTTGAAAAACATTTTTTTTACATGAGAGTCTATCAGAGCAATCTGGGCGATTTTCAACCTGACTGAAATTGCCCAAAAGGGGCGGTACTCCATGGAGCACGACCTTACGCTGATTGGACAATGACATACAGAGGCAGCTCAAACTGTCTAGAACAGTCACAATTACTGTAACACTGTAATAGAATATGATAGAAAAAAAATTCCCTCCTTTTTCCCCTTTGGTGGTGCATCGCCTGATCGCCCTTATGAACAAACCGCCCATGCTCACCTCTCCTCGCTGTCCTAGTCATTCCATTTTGGTGGATTTGGGCTCCGACGCAAGCCTGGTGGATGTTGGGTTCGCTAAGAGACTGGGCTTTGACTCTCTTCCCCTGCCCAAGCCCCTGGAGGCAAGCACTTTGGATGGAAGTCTCCTCTGCAGGAAACCCCACCACACTCGGCCAGTTCAGTTGACTTTCCCTGGCAATCACTGAGCCTTAGTTTCCACCTGTTCCAATCCTCTCAGCATCCACTTATTCTGGGGTACCCTTAGCTAACTCAGCACAACCCTCAGTTTGACTGGGCTTCGGGAAAGGTAACTGCTTGGCGAATGAAGTGTTTAAAGATGTGTTTTCCATCTCATTCCCCCTGGGCTCCATCTCCTCCTGCTGGAGTTTCCTCTGTCTCCTGATTCAGATTTTCCTGACCTCTCCAGAGTTCCCCCCTTGTTACCTCGGCCTCAGGTTTTTAATAAAGCCAGAGCCCCACCTCATTGCATCCTCACCATGCTTATGACTCTGTCCTACCGCCCTGGTTCCAAGGACTTTGTTTGTGGCTAAGTAGCGTTTCTGGTGGCCCACCATGGAGAAAGGAAGTGGGTGAAGTTGCTGCCTGCCCGGTGTGCTCCTGTAACAAGGTCTCTCAACGTTCCCCCTCTGGCCTCTTACGCCTGCTCGCTGTTCCTCAGCATTCTCTAAGGTGGTGCACTTCATTCCTCTGCCAAGGAGACGGCGGAGGTTGTCATGTCCCGTCTTCCCAAGGATGTGTCGGACCAGGGTTCTCAGTTCTGGAAGGCGTTCCTCGCCCTCATTGGTGCCACCGCCAGCCTCTCTGGTTACCATCCCCCGTCAAACTGAGCGCCTCAGTCAGGAGTTGGAGACCGGCCTGCACTGTCTCCTCTCCCAGAGCCCAACTTCCTGGAGCAAACAACTCATCTGGGTCCAGTATGCTCATAATTCTCTGCCTTGCTCTTATACTGGTCTCTTCCCCCCTTTCAGCACGCCTATCAGCCACGCCTGTTCCCAGCCCAGGGGGAGATTAATGTACCCTCTGCTCTGGCCTTTGCTCGCCAGTGACGCCGCACGTGGAGCAGGGCCCGACAGGCGCTTCTCGAGAGTTCGACTCGCTACAAGACTGCGAACCACCGTCGAACTCCCGCTCCTTCTTATCAAGTCTGCCAGTGTGGCTGTCAACCCAGGACCTCCCTCTACATGTGGAATCCCTTAAATTGGCTCCTTGTGTTGTTCTCTTTCCCATCCCGAAGGTGATTAATCCTGTGGCTGTGAGACTCAAGCTCCCCGGGTCTATGAGGGTTCACCCAACCTTTCATGTGGCTAATATCAAACCAGTCAAGGAGAGTCTCCCCCTGCTCATCGATGGAGGTCCGGTTTACACCGTTAGATGGCTATTGGCTATTGCCACGGCCATGGACGCTGCTACCTGGTTGACTGTGAGGGTTATGGTCTTGAAGACTTGGGTATCAGCCAGTAACAGATCCTGACCTCATCCGTGACGTCCACCGATGTCATCCTGACGAGCCTGGGCCGTCAAGTTCCGACCAGTGGTGTGGAAAGAAAAACTTGGACTTCAAGTTATTACTCCACAAAACTGTAACGTCACGCCTCTTGTGTCTAATTAATCACCTGTCCCTGATTTTTGTTATTGGTCTACCCCAGGGGTGGCTAACCATGTGCCATGGAGAGCCATGTGTATGCAGGTTTTCATTCCAGCCAGGCTCCACACCAGGTGATTTCACTGATTAGCAACCCTTCAACCGAAGAGGGAAACTGTATTAGTGAAATCACCTGGTGTGGAGTCGGGTTGGAATGAAAACCTGCATACACATGGCTCTCCATGTCACGTGGTTAGCCATTTTTCTACCTGCCTTGTATGAGTCGTGCGTTTGAGTCTCCTGTCTGTTGGCCCCACCTTTACAAAAACTTGTGATATTCTAAAAATGTCGCCAGCATCGCGTAAATCTTTTCATCCTTAGAAATGTATACATTATTCAGAGATTAATCGTAACTCTAAAGCCCAGCCGGTGCGTTTGTTAAACAGGACCGATCTGGCTGATGGCAGTCATCATCGTCCTCTCGTGTGGTCACTGGACATTTAGTCCATCCCATTGCAGCTGGTTTTCATAGCACTCCACTGAGTTTGATCACTGTTAGAGATGGACGGAAATCCTCTTAATACAGATCACGTGACATGTGTTCATTACGCTTGGAAAAGGAGCTACGTTTAAAAAAAACGTTATTTTGTAACGGCATCTAAACTGTCCTCGTGTGCGTCGCTAAATGAATATATAGTGACACCTGCTGGTGAGAATTGAGAACAGGCCTGGTGTTCTGGGCTCACAGTATGACTTTCACATAAATATCAATCAAACTGCTTTTTTTTTCTCTGCTGGCGTATTTTACACCAGGACTCGACGCAAGGGGATTGTCTACCTCCCTGTTAAATAAATAAATAAGCAACCATCCCCCTCGGGTTAATGGCATCACGTGCATAGTTTAATCAAGGAAGGTTAGAATGTATAAAGAAATCCACCATCGATAATTCCAGCCTATATTAGAGACGCATGCATCAGAGCGAGCGCCAGTAGTATTTAAATACTATTGAATGTTACGTATATGTGACTGTTTTCCATGTATGTGCTTACTTGTTTCAATAGGCCAAGATTACAAAATATTAGAAAAGTGACAGAAATATTCCGGATTATGAATATTAATAGTCTTGATTTGAAATATGCACAAATTGAATTTTAACATGAGAGGAGACACTCAGACATAGTTTGGTGCTCAGCTGGCAGATGTTGTGTTGTGGCCCCTTCATGGCTCCAGCTAAAACCTGCAGTACTTTGTGTAGTCAGTCCTTGTCAGTCAAGTACCGACAAATGCAAGACTTTACGATGCATCGAAACTTTGCCAAAATAATCGATTTAGAATTAAATCGACATTTGAATCGTTACACCCGTAGCCAACAGTGTCTTCCAATACTGTTATAATTTCTACATTATTTGACACGAGCACAAAAATGCACATTTCCACGATACTGGAAACCTCTAACCACTCCAAAGGGCTCTTCTCTGAAGAGGACTTGCTTCTCTACAGGTGGACCGACCATACTTAAATGTCTCTTCACTCACAATTGTGTGATTACCATACAAAGTATCTTTTTTATTCTAAGTCTTTTATTTTTATTTTTGTTTTTCTCTCGCTCCCCTTTTTCTCCCCAATTGCACACTGCCAATTACCCCACTCGTCCGAGCCGTTCCGGTCGCTGCTCCACCCCGTCTGCTGATCCGGGGAGGGCTGCAGACTGCTGCATGTGTAACGGGGGCAGTCCTATGCTGTTCTATGCTGGTCAGCCTGCTGCATGCCCGTCACTCTCATCAGTAGCTCTGCGTTGTGTTCTAGTTGTGTGGGGCCCCAGGTGTTGTGGGGGGCCCTCAGTCTCTCATCATCATCATCATCATCATGATCAAGGAAGGAGCGGGGACACACAGGACTCTATTTGGCCCACCTTGCCATTTATTTTGGTTTCAAACCCTTCGACAACCGTCCAGTCCTCCAGCGGGAGCGGTGTTTCTTACGGACGTGGGGGTCGAAGTTCAACCACTGCCCGGACTCCACTCGTGTGCGTTAGAAGTAGAAACCGTCCACGGGACTCCGATGTAAGAAAGGATAAACAAGTATTTTATCCCACAGCTTGCAGTATCTTCTTACAGGGATACTCAAGGTTACGTTCTCCTCAACCAGCAAAACTGTCCCACGGTAAGAAACACGTGTGGCTCGGCTCGATTGCTGCTTGAGACTCCTCCCACAAAACAAAAATGGCCTCTCCCGCGTTCCCTCTTCCGTGTACCCACAAGACCTCTCTCTTAAAGCGACAGTACACGTATATGACGGTCGTTGTAAAACACATAAAAGTAAATAATGACATAAAATAAAATGTAGTAAACACAAATAACAGCACACAGACAGGATTTGGTGATATTTCATACTCAAACAAAATAAAATAAAAACATTAATTTTAACTTGGTTACATTCACCCCTCCTGAAATTCACCAACATCCTGACAGCAGGATAAAAAGAGAAAGAGGAAAGGAAAAGCCCCTCACTGACTACTGGCACAAGTGAAAAGAAGGACCTAGTCCTCCAGTCAACTTAGGAGCTACCTCGGTTACGAGGTCCAGAAAATAATGAGGTTGATCAAGTCTCAGAATTCTCTTAGATCAATGTGACGCCTGATACGCCACACCATGCACTTGGCCCAAAACAACCTTGTCTGATAGACACCTAATAACTCACATTAAACTAGTTTGAATGACTCCAACCTCCATCAAAGTTCAAACCCTCACACTCCGTAGAAATGGCATCTGAGCCATAGATTCTATTAACCTGTTCACTGACCTCACCACCCTCCCTGTGCGTGTCCTAACCTGACCATCGCTCTCTACTTGTGTGCGTGAGACAGTGCGAGCTGCAACATCTGTATCGAGTGAGGGTGGTGCCCCTGTGTGCGAATCAGTGTGAGATATAACACCAACATCGAGTGAGTGTGATGCCTCTATGTGTGGTGCATGTGTGTTGTGTGGTGCGTGTGTGTTGGGTGGAGACTGAGCAGTGGCCCCCACAGGACTGACTACCAGACTAGACGGAATGAACTCTTCCGCTTCTGCCCACTCAGATCTAGGTGAGTCTCCAAGTGATGAGACTGCTAGCCCCACTGCATCCCCTGAGACCGTCAGGCCATCTGCACTGTCCTCCTCATCGGACCCTGCGCAGTCAAGCAACTGACTGGTTGTACTGGACTTCTCACCCTGATCTAACTCAGGTAGGGGCAAGAAGTTGACCTCCAACAAACGGTTCCTGTGCACCACCCTGGTGTGCCCCTCTGCATCCTGAATCTTGTAGACGTGGATATTGGGGTTGACACCGACAACCGTGTACACTCCGTTCTCCCATTTGTCAGCCAACTTTCTCTTCCCTCGCTCACTCTGGTTCGCAACCAAAACACGATCCCCGACAGACAGGACAGTGCCCTTGGCATGTCTGTTGTACTGTCGCGCCTGATGCTGCTGCTCAGCCGTGGAGTGCTTCTGAGCGATCTCCATTGCACTCCTTAGACAGGAAAGCAGAGACTGAGCATAAGAGTCATAATCAACAACGTGAGGGTCATGCAAAACCTGCCTGAACATAACATCCACCGGCAGTCTTGGGACACGCCCATACATCAGGAAGAAAGGTGCATAACCCGTGGTCTCGTGAACAGTGGCATTGTATGCGAGCGTGAGAGAATGGATCTGCTGAGGCCACTGTTGCTTCTGCTGAAGCGGAAGGGAATGGAGCATATTCCCCATCGTGCGATTAAACCGCTCTGTCCCGCCATTACCCATAGGATGGTAGGCCGTCGTGTGGGACTTCGCTACACCCGCCAACCTGAGAAGCTCTGCAATCAGGTTGCTCTCAAAGTTTGTGCCCTGGTCAGAATGTATTCTCTCCGGAAACCCGTAAACACAGAATACATGATCCCAGAGTTTCTTGGCGACCTGCTTCGCTGTCTGATTGGCGCAGGGGAACGCGTGAGCAAGCTTAGTGAAGTGGTCAGTAACCACTAGGACATCGACCGACCGCTGCTTACTGTCCTCAGCGGACCACAAATCCATACACACAAGCTGCATCGGTGCGGAGGTTTTAATGCTCTCCAGGGGCACGCAAGCAGCTGGCTCTGGGGTCTTCCCAAACACACATCTCCGACAGCATCTGACATATGCTCTGATATCCCTCTCCATGTCAGGCCAATAAAAACGCTGCCTTGCAAGAGAGAGAGTACGGTCCTGGCCCTGATGACCAGCGTGATCGTGGATGCCAGACAGTGCCTTGTCTTTCAGACTCAGAGGTAAAACATACTGAGACCCCCTCTGCTTGGACACTGGGTCCTTTGTCACCCTGTACAAGACACCATCATTGACTTCCAACTTCTCCCACTGTTTCAACAGCCTGAGGACCTTCTGGTCAGCACCATGCCTCTCACGCCTCGATGGCCGCTTCCGAACAGCGACAAAGGGCAACACCTTGGAGATGCAGGGGTCCTGCTCCTGACTCAACCTGAGCTCCTCGGTGGATAACATTGGCAGTGTATCCTGACCACCCGACAGATGCTGAACGTGCTGGACCAAACTGAGTGCTGTGAATACTGATGCATCAGGCCAGTCACATTTGGCTTGACAAAAAGCCCTGACCTCAGCTGCATCACAAGCAAACCCAGATCGCACACTACTCAGTGTTTGGGACTGGCAACTGAGTCTGAAAACATCCTGCACAGAGTCCCCCTCAACCCCGTCGGCTTCCTGAACAAGGGCCGGGCTGGGCTCCCTAAGTAGCCTCTGACTGACGGGCTTGGAAAAAGGGTCGCGACTCAATGCATCCGCCACCACGTTTTTCTTCCCTGGCAGGTGTTTGAGATCGAAGGTGTAAGATGCCAACTTAGACACCCAGCGGATCTCACACGCGTCAAGCTTCGGTTTCGTTAGGAGATAAGTCAGCGGATTATTATCTGTCCAAACGGTGAAGCTTTGACCCTTCAGCCAGTGGCTGAACTTTTCACAAACACTCCACTTCAGCGCCATGAACTCCAGTCTATGAGCTGGATACTTCCGCTGTGAGGCACTGAGGGACTTGCTTGCAAAACCAACAGGTCTGGCCTTGGACTCTCCTCGGGGCACTTGAGACAGCACCGCGCCGAGTCCGTCCAAAGACGCATCGACCGACAAAATGAAAGGCACCTCAAAGTCTGGATGGGCAAGCACCACACACTCCAGTAACATCGTCTTCAACAGATCAAATGCTTCCCCACATTCCACCGTCCAGTCTGCGGAGGTAAGCTTACGGAAGCTGCCATGGGGCTTCTTATCCTTAGCCGACCTCCCCCTCCTCTTTTGTCCAGCTGTAAGGGCGAACAGGGGCTTAGCCACGGAGGAGCAGTTCGGGAGGAAATGCTGGTAGTAAAATACCATACCAAGGAAAGATTTGATCCTACGAACAGAAGGCGTGCACCCATCACCTTCCATGAGATCCTGCACTGTCATGTTGGAGATGACCTCTACTTTGGAGGGATCGACAGACACACCTCCGCCATCAACCACGTGGCCCAAAAACCGCACCCGCTTCTGCAGCAGATGACACTTCTTCGGAGCCAGTTTCAAGTTGTTCTCCCTCAACCTCTGAAACACAGTGCGGAGCCTCGACAGAGCCTCAACCTCTGACGGCGCGAAGACAAGAAGATCATCAAGATAGCACAAAAGCTTCGTGAAGTTCAGATCCCCAAAGATCCCAATCATCATTCTCATGAAGGCTGCAGGGCTATTACAAAGGCCCTGTGGCATGCGATTGTATTCATGCAACCCAAGGGGAGTCGTGAAAGCAGTGTACTTCTTGTCATCTTCATGCATTGGGATGTTGAAGAAGCCAGAGGTGAGGTCCATCGTACTAAAGAGGCAGTTACCACCCAGCGCGGCAAGACAGTCCGACTGGTGTGGCAAGGGATGAGCGTCTTTCAAGGTCCGAGCATTCAGCCATCTGAAATCAGTGCAGATCCGAAGCCCGCCATCCTTCTTCCATACCATAACCAGCGGTGAAGCGTATGCGCTCGAGGACTTCCGGATAATCCCTTTCTCCTCCATATCAGTGAGAACTTGTCTCAACTTCTGATAGTGGGCTGGGGGAACCCTCCTGTAGGGCAAGCGAAAGGGGCGCTCATCCACCAGATGGATGCGATGTGTGTATCCTGTGACCTCGCCACAGTCCAGAGAGTTCCTGGAGAAGATGTCATGGTACTCGGTGAGCAGCTGAGTGAGCTGGGACTTGCATGCCTCACTAACCTGACAGGAGCTGAGGTCAATGTCACTGAGTCCGAGCTCTGACAAACTCCTAGCCGGCTGGACAGGGGGACAGGCACTATCTGTGGCGTTGGACTCATGCCTCCCTGCAACTGATTGCAGTCCCTGGAAAACATTAAAGTCCTCAATCGCCAAGCATGGAAACACATCAGCCAACTTGCAGTTCCTTTTCAGTGTGATGGCTTTGTCAGATGGATTGACAACAGTCATGGGTACCCACCTATCACCCCAGAGCGGTGTGACAAGTCGACCTACGAGGACACTGCGTGGCATGGCCTTGGAGTCTGTCGGCTCCACAACAACAGTGCTTCCAGCTGACATAGGCACCTTAGCAGGAAATCTGCCCCAGACTAAGTGCTCGTGCCTCGGTAAGAGTGTCACGGCCTGGGTGAGCTTAACAGTACCTATCTTCTCAGGAACTGCACCACCCCTCCAGCGCTCTACATTCGTGAACATGGACAAGAACTGTTCAACGTCAGGACTAGACGGATGTTCCTGTCTGGACGCGATGTCCCAGTACTCAGTACCACTCTTGAGTACATGGGCCACATGTTTAATGACGTTTGTGCCGACTATCAGATCATCATGCTGACCGGGCACGACCAGAGTGGGTATGACAAAGGAAACACCATAAAGCTGCATGTTGAGGTCATAAAAACCATCAGGCCTAGTCTCCAGACCACCGCAGCCAATCAAGACAATGTTCTCTTCAGGCTGCTGCTTCTCAGGTAAAACACCCCCAGAGCGGAGCTTCTCTACTGCATTTTCACTGATACTGCATGACATAGAGCCAGTATCCAACATGCCATTAAGCTGCACACTCTGGTTGATAAGAACAGGAGCATAGAACAAGTCACTGAAAGCCTGAATCCTCTGTGTCGCCTGAATGACCATACGCGAACCCTGAGGTGCTTTGGCACACTTGTCTTCATACAAGTGAGCCAGGTCGGAGACATCAGTGAGGGATACATCTACATTACCCACACCATCCCTCTCTAGGTGTGGGTTTAGTAGTTTAACGGACGAGACTGACGACCAGCTCTTCCACCAGGCTGAGAACGGAGCTGGTTGGGCGGCTGAGGGTGAGGACAGTCCCTCTTCCAATGACCAGGAGACAAACAGTTTATACATCGGTTCTCCCGGCTGCAGTGGGAAAATGTGGAGTGATCCGGAGACTTACAAACCCTGCACAACCGCTGCGGTGCGTCTGGCACCCGCCCTGCGGCGCTAGCTGGCGGTTGAGTCCGCGTCGGTGTCTGGACCGCAGCGCTAACTGGAACCTGAGTCTGGAATGTGACCAAACGGTCTAGCAAGCTCGACTATGTGAAGTCACTAAAGTGTTGCTTCAGTACATCAAAAATAATGTGGGGGTTCGCTATGTGGTCGACAGATGTGTTGCGCAGCTTTATCCTCACCACGTCCCTTGCTTTCCCCATAAGCTTAGCTAGAATCTCATGTGACTGCTCACTAACTGGAATGGCTCGCTTCCTCAAATACAAAGTCATAAGGCTCTCCCACTCATGAACTGTAAAATTATCAGAGCTGTCGCCCCTGAAAATAGGAGGCTCCCTAGCGTCTGTCTGCATTACTACTCTAACACTAGGCACTGTCTCCGAACACTGTTCAGCAGACCTAGCACTGTCTGTGTGTTTTTCTAAGCATTTGTGTTTCCTGCAGCTTAGCAGTGATTGACTCTCCTATCTTCTCTGCTAACCGAGTAATGAGCATGGCTAACTCACCCACTGGCTGCTCGCTGTTACCCAGCACAGCCCCTTCGCTGATACCTGGCCTGGCCCGTTCTACGTAGCGTGTGGAGGTGAACTGAGGAGTGCCAAATGTGGTCGGGTCTCTAGGTCCTGGTGCTCTGGTGTCTGGTTCCCCGCCCTCTAAGAGCTGCCCGAAACTCCTACCTACACCTAGCCGTAAACCCCCACCCACATCTAACTGGTACCCCCTCTCCATAGCACACTGGCGATCCAAAAGATCCTGATCAGCAATGTTACCCCCACCTACGTACGAACCCCCCTCTGCCATGTTCCTACCTCTAACACTCAGATAAAATAAAAAATAAAATAAAAAAGTGAAAAGCTCAATTCATTTAAATAATTGAATCTAGAAATCACTAAGAGATTGAAACAATCACACACAATCAACAAATTCACCAATAGATTAATCACATATGCACATATCCAGTAGTTTAGATCAATAGATTATTCACACGAGTCCTTCAATCACATCAACATTAACCTTTTTTTCCTTTTTTTTTTCGTGTGTTTTTCTTCCTTCAGTATATACAAATGTCCTGTTCACAAGTCCAGTCCATGGTAACCACAGCTATGACTGTCCAGTGTCCACACAGCTCAACTCCAGTCCACTGTAACATGAGTGTACAGTCTGTAGAAATACCTGAGGACGTCTGGGGCTTGATGACGACAGCAGCCTCCCGCGGCGAGCAACTGATGTCACTCTCAGGATCCAGGAGGGTCACGGCACCAATGTAACGGGGGCAGTCCTATGCTGTTCTATGCTGGCCAGCCTGCTGCATGCCCGTCACTCTCATCAGTAGCTCTGCGTTGTGTTCTAGTTGTGTGGGGCCCCAGGTGTTGTGGGGGGCCCTCAGTCTCTCATCATCATCATCATCATCATCATCAAGGAAGGAGCGGGGACACACAGGACTCTATTTGGCCCACCTTGCCATTTATTTTGGTTTCAAACCCTTCGACAACCGTCCAGTCCTCCAGCGGGAGCGGTGTTTCTTACGGACGTGGGGGTCGAAGTTCAACCACTGCCCGGACTCCACTCGTGTGCGTTAGAAGTAGAAACCGTCCACGGGACTCCGATGTAAGAAAGGATAAACAAGTATTTTATCCCACAGCTTGCAGTATCTTCTTACAGGGATACTCAAGGTTACGTTCTCCTCAACCAGCAAAACTGTCCCACGGTAAGAAACACGTGTGGCTCGGCTCGATTGCTGCTTGAGACTCCTCCCACAAAACAAAAATGGCCTCTTCCGCGTTCCGTCTTCCGTGTACCCATAAGACCTCTCTCTTAAAGCGACAGTACACGTATATGACGGTCGTTGTAAAACACATAAAAGTAAATAATGACATAAAATAAAATGTAGTAAACACAAATAACAGCACACAGACAGGATTTGGTGATATTTCATACTCAAACAAAATAAAATAAAAACATTAATTTTAACTTGGTTACACATGCCTCCTCCGATACATGTGGAGTCGCCAGCCGCTTCTTTTCACCTGACAGTGAGGAGTTTCACCAGGTAGACGTAGCATGTGGGAGGGTCACGATATTCCCCCCAGTTCCCCCTTCGCCCCTGAACAGGAGCCCCGACCGACCAGAGGAGGCCCCTTCGCAGCGACCAGGACACACACCCACATCCGGCTTCTCACCCGCAGACACGGCCAACTATGTCTTCATTCATCTTTACAGAGCTTCTGGAGCATGCACTGAAACAGAGACTTCATCGCAGCGTGCATATGGATGACCATGTGAGGTCATCAGTTCAATTGAAACCAATTTGAAATCAAATTGTCAATTGAAACCAGATGAGGACCTGGTTTCAATTCTTCACACGGGTCCACTAACTCCAGCTTTGTACCCTCCAGCTTTTTCACGTCTTGTGACTATTTTTGGAGAAAGTAATAGCTTTTTTTAAAAATCTAGTCATCCTCTCAGATGTAACTTATATTTTTATCTTTTATTGAATTGAATGTTTATTGTACACCTGCTTAAGTATTTTATGCACAATATTTTGGTACAAAGATACAGGCTAGCAGCAGTAACTTATCACTCTGTGGCATTCCACCAACCTGATGCTGGCCTTGGAGAATGCCACAACGCTGGAGGAGGAGACACTGTGGGTCCAGAGAGGACCATAAGAAAAGTTCTCAGGTCTAACTGCCAGGTGGGCCACATCCTTATGGTCAGGGTAAGAATTCATAAAACATTCACAGGAAGTCTCCTCCTAGAATCGTTGCCTTAACGTGGTGGAGGGGTTTGTGTGTCCCGGTGATCCTGGGAGCTGTGTTGTCAGGGGCAATAGCCCCTGGTAGGGTCTCCCAAGGCAAATTGGTCCCAGGGGAGGGGCCAGACTAAGAGCGATTCCCAAAAAAAACAATTAATTTACACCAGCAGAGTTACAGCACCTCACCCAGAAAAGGGAAACCGGGGCCCCCTCCTGGAGCCAGACCTGGGAGGGGAGCTTGCCAGCAAGCGTCCGGTGGCTGGGTCTTGGCCCATGGGGCCCGGTCAGGCCCAGTCTGAAAAAACAACATGGAGCCACCACCCCGTGAACCCACCACACGCGGGAATGAGCATCGGGGTAGCGTGCAATGTAGGCTGGGCGGCAGGCAAAGGTGGGGACCGGGGCGTGCCAACTTCCGGCATTGCAGATTGGTCCTTGGGATGTGGAAGGAGGCTCTGACCAATTGTCGAACCTCGGATCCAGGAGGATGCAGATTCCGTCCTGGCCGTGGAACAATGGACCAACTCTTTACCCTTGCGGAAGTGCTCAGGGGAGCATGGGAGTTTGACCAGCCAGTTGACATGTGTTTTGTGGACTTGGAGAAGGCTTACGTCCATGTACCCCGGGGCACTCTGTGGAGGGGACTGCGGGAGTATTGGGTACCGGGGCAGTTGCTACAAGCCATCTGGTCCTTGTATAACCAAAGTGAGAGCTGTGTCCGTGTTCTTGGCACAAAGTCAAACACGTTTTTGGTGGGTATCGGACTCCGCCAAGGTTGTCCCTTGTCTCTGATTCTGTTTGTGATATTCATGGACAGGATCTCAAGGCGTAGCCAAGATGAGGAGTGTGTCTGTTTTGGGAACCTCAGACTTGCATCTCTGCTCTTCACAGATGATGTGGTTTTTGTTGGCTTCATCAGAACGAGACCTCCAGCGCGCACTGGGGCAGTTTATAGCTGAGTGTGAAATGGCTGGGATGAGAGTCAGCACCTCCAAGTCTGAGGCCATGGTTCTCCACCAGAAAATGGTGGATTGCTCCCTCCGGGTTGGGGATGAGTTGCTGCCCCAAGTGAAGGAGCTCAAGTATCTCTGGGTCTTGTTCACGAGTGAGGGTAGGATGGAGCGAGAGATTGACAGATGGATTACAGGAGATAAGAGTATGGAACGAGGTAGTATGAGATCCATAAATCTAACCCTCATAGCACCTGACACTGGGCCGGATCCGCCCACAGTCCGGCAGATCCGCATAGGAATCACATCTGCCCATAGACCCCCCCCCCACCTCTGCACTGATTCTGGTAGATCAATCACATCCACTCCTATACCGCCCCGCACCTCTGGCCAGAGTGTGGCCTACTAACGGATCCGCACCAGTTGCTGTGATACATCCGGCCCGGATCTGGCCCAGTTTAATTTTGCTGTCTGGGAAGCTTGACAGCCAAGGTCAAGCACTGTGCTTCGTCCTCTCTTCCTCAGCACACAAATGATTATGATATTCATTGGTCTCTTCTCCTGGATCGCCACCTTGCCATGGTGGGGAAGCTTGCGTATACCAATGATCCCAAGAGCTATGCCGTCCGGAGCTTGGCTCCTGGTAGGGTCACCCAAGGAGGATAGGTCAAGGGGGAGGTTCCAGACAAAGTGCGATCCAACAAAGACCTAATCGGCGGAACTGGCAGAAGACATCTCCAGGTCACAACATTAGTGAAGGCGGAAGAAGGCTGCAACAAAGGGTGATCCCCAATCATCTTGGTTCTCCATGCAACTGGACTCTGGCCACCCCTTACCAAGGACTGTGTGGTGGCTGCAGGTGCATCAGCCTCTCCACATAAAAAGCTGTCACACACAGGCATCCTAAAGGACAGTCATACTTGAACCCGAATGACCACCGATGATGATTCATTGGTCAGATATACTAGAGCATATATGGTTTTAATAGTTAAGATACATTGGCAAGCTAACTGTATCATCCTGTAGGCCAGTTGATTTTCCGTAAGTGGTGATTTTCCCATCACATTTCCCTCCCTCTTAACCTTAAAATCACCATGAGGTTACAAAATAGACGAGGTAAGGAAACCAGACGAAGCAGCAGGAGGCCTTGACAGAAGGAAGAACAGGGACGATGGGCAGCCACGAGGCCGCAGCAACAGCCAGGATGGAAGGGATGGAGAGGTGACGGAGATGGTGATGATGGTGGGGAAGGGGGTTAAACACCTCGGAGACAGACGCACTCACTCATGCAGGACATTCACACTCAGATACACAACACACGCATACAAAGAATGGAGAGGAAGAAGCAAGCATTGGAGAGGCCGCTGAGAAAAGGATAAAACTAAGAGTCGAGTTAATGGCTAATGGCTGGGAAGGTCCATGGGATGCAGAGGGGGCAGGACCAGGGACAGCAGGGCAGAAAGCAGAGTCAGGCCATCAACCCCAAGAGATAGGGACACACATACTCACACAGACAGAGGAGAGGTTGATAAACACATAAAACAACATGGATCAAACAGGAGATATGAAAGAGAGAGAGACAAATCTGAACCATGGTTTCAAAGAGTCCGTAGGCTCTTAATCTAGGCCAGGTTTGATGAGTCTATAGCAGTTTTTGTTTTGTTTTGTGTGAAAGTCTTAAATCAGAGAGCCTGGAGGCACCTTCTGTCAACCTAGTCCAGGTTTGATGAGTCTGGGGTTTTTTCTTTGTTCGGTTTTTTTTTTCTTCCGGTTTTTCATCATTCGGTTTCTGATCGAGCCGGTACATTTCCCCCCCTTAAATTACGAATCGGAAGCCGATTTCAGTTTCGTTGACCACTCTGGCTTTCCGTTTGTTTGTTTGCTTGTTTGTTTGTTTATCATTGACTAAATCTTTCTGGCTAGATGCGTCTTAATTACATCATTTCTATCTTGCTCTCCTTCGCAGTTCGCGCGAAGGCATTAGATGGAGGACTAGACGGATGTAAAAAACCGGATGACGTCACACCGGCCAGGAAGAGAGGCCGCTTTATCGGGGAGCTCTGGATTACCCTGCGCCCGCCTTGCAACCACGGGACGTTTCTTATTGGCCATCCCTTTGATTGGCGGCGTTCTTCTCCAATGGTGACCGAGGACCCGGCGCTTTGGGCGGGGTCCAGCGGCGCCATAGCGTGGGGCCGGCGACCCCTCGGAGAAGCCGTAGAGCGCTGCCGAGCGAGGTCCGGCGTCCTGAGGAGGTGTGCCGCAGGTCTTCCCAAAACCCCGAAGGTGAACGTTTATACTGTTTAAAGTCTAATTTCTGTTGTGTGTAACAGCTGTATGATGCAGAGTCTCCTTCAGTTTTGTTTTTTTGTAATACAGTCGAGTTGCCAATTGTTAGTGATGAACTAATATGACAGCCGTGACGTTGGCTGGTTCTTTTCAGATTCGCGTGCTTGAATCAACGCGCAGTCCCACGTGCTGTAGACACAGCGTTTGTGAAATATGAAGGAGCGGAGCTTCATGTTGCGCACTCCGTTGTCCTGCCAAGCCACACTTCACTTCCGTCTCGAGTGCAACAAGCTGAAATCTGTCCGCCCCCCCCCCAAAAAAGACAGCTATTATGCAATAAAACGTCGACGCAGACAACGTTTCCTCGTGCCCCCACCACAGGGTGCCTATACCACAACTTCACTGTAATCAGTCGTCTCGTTTTCTGCAAGCTTGTTCAAAGCGGTAGTTCTGACGATTTCCGCCAAAGCATGTGAAATCTGATCTGAGATGTGAAAGCCAGCCGGTCCTCCGAGAAGCTCTGGTTCTCAAGGCCTTGCCAGCTCTGCACAGTCGCCCTTGGTTCAAGGTGCTCTTCTTTTCCACCCCGCCTCACCTGTTCTGTTCATTAACCAACTCGAATCTCTCTGCAGGTGATGCATAAGAGACAAAAATAATGGCTTTCACCGTGGTTATTTTTTCCCGTTCCGTCTGCCAATCGGGCATGGTGATAAGTAGTGTAAACTACTAATAAGACACGTTAGTCCCTATCTAACGGGTCTGACCCTTTGGCCGAGCGGTTAGTGATGTCGCCTTGGGGTGCAATACACCCCGTATCGAATCCCGCACCGGGCAAGAATATAACCGTTTACAGTAGTTTGGATCAGTGTTTCTCTACCGGGGGTCCGCGGACCCCTAGTGGTCCGTGGTGTAATTGCAAGGGGTCCGTGAAAATAAAATGGCTTTTAAAATAAGATCCTATGACATTTATAGAGAGGATTATTTTACTCAGATGTGACTGAGACCTTTATCTACCTAAACTATAAAGGGTAACAGGACTTTTTTCTCTAATTACATCTGTTTCACAAGTGTATTTTAATAAGAGATCTCGCTCCCGTTTGCATTGTTAAAAGTTACTGCGTAAAAATTCTGTTGTTACATATATCTGAAAGTTACTGAATACATATTCTGTTTTGTTACATATATCTGAAAGTTACTGCATAAGAATTCTGTTTTGTTAACTATATCTAAGTTACAACTGAAAGCTCTTATTTTTGCCCCAAAGAGTGAATAAATGCTATAATGCAATTTAAAATGCAGTTTCTACTGTTTCTATCAAATTGCAACCCCCCTCCCCCAAGTTCAGGTGGAGGGGTCCTCAGGGTAGATCAAAAATATGCAGGGGGTCCAGGACCCCAAAAAGGTTGAGAACCACTGGTTTAGATAGTAGGCACTTTATGGCTGTAAGCCACCACTTCAGTCTGATAATGATAGAAAGGTGCTCAGCAAAGGCAACAGACTTTGCTCCTTGTCTACGTTTCAAGTCACTCGTGCCATCGTTTTGAGCCCCTGCAAAGCCAACCAGCCAGTTGACAGCGGGTGTTACAGATTATGGTAAACGTTTAACATGCTCTCCAGTTTGATGCAGGCTGGTGTTGACCAGATACTGTTTTTAACATCCCCCCCACCCCCCCCATTTGACAAAAGATTTTTTTTCACCTGACTGTGTAAGTATAAACAGAGAGAAGGGTTTAAAGTGTATCCAATACAAAGTGGCGTGCCCTAGTTTGCCATTGGACCTTGAAATGCTCCCGCCCGTTGAAATGTCCCAGAGGTGTATCTGGAATAAAATGAGACGCTGGCATTTTTCTATTGCGCGGCTGAACTGCCAAAGCAGCTCCTGATATAAAGTTACCTCAAGAGTCTGGAGGTTATTAATCAGTTACTAGCAAAGATCTGTTGGATTACTTCCTACCCTGGCTTGATTGAATTCCTAACCTTGAAATGTCCCTTGCGTTAACAGAGTCGGGGCTGGGAACATATTCATTAAAACAACTGCGCCCATTTTAGTAAGGCCCCTATGTGGAAAAAGTGGTATTTCTTTTTGGTGTGGCATGTCATCATCTTCAGTTTCACTTTCATTTTCCTCCACAAGGGTAGACCAGGGAAAAAAAATCCCTCATTTTCAGGACTTTGCAGCCATCAAAGATAGAGTTTCATCGTCACATTTTTGCAGCTACTTTAATGAAAGTGTCCTTTTCCAGTTGGCAAATTTAAATGGCGTAAATAGAAAAGTTGTTTGGCATTTCCTGGAATAACATCTCACTGAACTGAATGTAGCCAGGAATGATTTCTGGCCATACTGAAGCCCTTACCAACATTGTAAATATAAAATTTAAAAAAATAAAAATTGTGTAGGTAACTTCTGAATGTCAGAAGAAAGATGTTGAAATATGTCAAAAAATATTCTGTTTGTTTTGGTTTGTGTTCTTGATCTCTTCTCCTTTCACAGATGGCATATGCCAGAGATAAACTATACAATGGCTACGTGCGGCAAAAAATGTCACTGATTGTGAACACTGTGAAAGTGACCCATGTGATGCCGTACCTGCCTTGCTTGACTTCCCATGACAGGGTACGTTTTTTGAGGTTCAACTAGAATTTTTTTCAGAGATCGTTTGGTCTCACATCCTGCCAAGGGTGTCTTCCATTAGCCCAAATTGTAAAGTCACACTTTTGGCCTACTTGGTGGCTGACATGGAAAACACTAAACCCTAGCAAGTCAACCTTTATGAAAAATAAAACCATGTTGAGAGTGCACCTCAGAAAAAGAAGCATTTAGCTGTAACTGCTATTTGCATCGTGTTTAGATATAATGTTTACCACTTTCACTGATGGGTGGATGTATTTGCTACACATTCTATCGTGAACAGGAAGAAATCGAGGCAAAACGAGAAACCAGGGGGAATTTCAATGCAATGCAGCTTCTTCTGGACTGTCTGCAAAGGAGGGAGACCTGGCCAGAGGAGTTCATCAGGGCTCTTGAGGCGTGCGAGCATGACACTCTGGCAGCTGAGATCAGAGCCGAATACAACGCTCTGAGAGGCCTGAGCAGTAAGTTGTCAAGTAAACTGCCAAGTTCACGTCAGTACAGTGGCTCCAATAAAGCAGTGATTCTCAATCTAGTTCTTGGGTACCAGCAGTACTGCTGGTTTTCTATTCTGCTAGGTAGTTAATGACATTCTCTCGTTGTTCCAGTTATTCCAGCCTCCTATTAGAATCAGAATCATGTTTATTGGCCATGTAGGTTTGCACATACATGGAATTTGACTCTGGTTTCGTGGCTCTCTCAGTGTACCTATCTAAATTCATTTCTGATTTCTCCCAATTTAGTGGCCAATCGATCACTATTTTAGTTCAAACACCCACCCTCGTACCGCATGCATTCACCAACTGCGTCTCTCCGGCCGGCAGTCTAGAAGGAGATGCCTCCCCACTCCCCACTCTCTCAGTGTGCTTAACATAGAATGACAACACTACAACACAATTATCTTCAGATATATATACACAAGGATTGACTTATACAGGCGAAATAAGAGGTGATGTGGTGCAGAGAATATATCAGAGATGCTGAAATAGATGTTAGCAGGTTACTTGCATACATGCCTGAGGTAGATGGACATGACAAAGCGTACCAGTATACGTACAATTTACAGTGCAGTATATACAATATGGTTGGCTTTATTGACGGCGTTAAGTGTTCATTTGAATGACAGCCCGCAATCAGGGAGGTTTTAGACCTGGAATATCAGGTAAATAATAATAAACGACCAGGCAGTATATAAAACCAGCAGTAGTAGTGTAATCCAGAGGACTGGACTGAGAACCACATCAAAAGAAGGCATAAGAGATACTTGCATAATAATTGGATAATGCTTTTTTTTGTCTTTATCTTTTCGTACAGCACTGTTCTTAAGTTAAGTGATCCTATTTTCTGCTTTGCCCCAGATCCCAATCCATCCCCCCCTCCATCCGATGTTGTGAGGGTTCATGTCCATCCAGTACCCCCTGCCAGTCAACCTCTTCCTCCTCTAGAAAGTGCTGACAATGAGCAGGCTGCGGCCTCTCCCCCACCAATCGGGTCAGAGCAGGCTCTGTCCCCTCCAGAAGCCCCCGCGCAGGCAGAACCAACCCCAAGCCCCGCCCCCCAACCTGCTGAGGCTGTATTCTCTTCAGAGCCCGACCTCACGACCCCACGATTTTCCCCAGCTGTGGTGGTGCCACACCTTCCAACACCTCCCCCTTCCCCTGAAGCCCCCCACCATCAGGCCACGGCAGCACCACCATCTCACAGAGAAATTCCTGGAGATGGCGAAGTTTCATCAGTTGGCTCTGACATGAGCCCTGAGCCACTACCTGCTGTCGATCAATATGAAACCGCTGCTTCTGTCCAAACAACAACAACCTGGGAGGACGGTGCATCACAGAGTCCAGCTTCAGACTGGATAGACCCGGCTGAGGCGACTCGGTCATCTTCCACATTTTTAACTCCAGAGAAGCTGCCAGTCCAGGACACCGCCCCACCACTGCACAACGTGGCCGCCGATGCCCTGCGGCGTGAAGAAAATTCAGAGTCTGTCATCACCCAGGTAAAAATGTACAAAAATAGCAAAATATTTCTAACCAATACATTTTAAACAAGAATTTTCGGGGGTTTAAAAGCCACCAAATATGAACAAATGATCTATTTCTATGTTTGCAATGTAGATATCTTTTTTGAATATAATGAAAGGAAAAAAAAAACTTAACGGCGGATATGGTTTCACTTGTAGGTCTCTGGATACAGTCAGCAGCCAGAGGCCACAGGCTCCACAACCCCACTACTGGCTGGTATTGACAGTCCAACACCCTCTCTCAGTCATGAGGATGATGTGTGTCTTAGTAAGCCTGGGCTGCTCCTCAGTATCCAACAAAATAATGCCACCCCTACCATTTCTGTACCAGCAGAGGAACCCTACTCTGGTGACAGTGACCGCCTGGAAGTAAGCGACTCTCCGTCAGCGTCACTGCTCCACAATGAGCCTGAGGAGAACTACTATGAGTCAAACTGCCTGAGCTCACTGGGAAGGCAGGAGGTGCTGGTGAACGTAGTTCATGTGGCAGAGGGGCCGTCCATTCAGAACCAAACGGGCCAATCGCCAAGCATGCTGTGGGATGCTGTACATGCATCAAACGGCCTTCCTGCTCATAACCGTGACACCCAGAGCCAGACTGGGGTTGAAAGCGTGCCATCTACATCTCCACAGAAAACCGAGGAGGCCCCTGGAAAAGAAGCCCACCTACCTGAGGAACAACAGGCGCAAATCCTCAATGGTGAAGCTACCAGTGTGCTGACCAAAGAGCCTGCTTCTGTCCTACCCGAGAACTGTCACCCCGCTGAGTCTGGGGTAGTTGAGTTGGCACCAGACCAGGGCCAACAGAATCCAAGGGAGGGGTTATCCAGGTTCATACTGTCACCTAATACAAAGTACTTTCTGACAGCTGCTGGAGTGAGCACCTGTGCACTGTTGGTGGCATGGAAGCTGAAGAATTAAGGGGGGATACAAGGCTCTTAAGGGAAGGGCACTTGTGTTTGAAGGCGTCTCAAAAAGAATCTTAAGAGTATGCTGCCTTATTGAAGTCAAAGGACTGTGGAGGCTCAAATAAGTTGTTCTCTGGGTTTAGATAACTTAACATTTGCTAGAAGACTTTGCCGAACTTTGAATGCTTAATCGGCGCTTTGTCTATTGTTAGCTGATTTTTTTTTCTCTCTGTTCATTAGGGGCTGGCTAAACCCATCCATCCACAAAGACCAAATACTGTAATAGCCCATTTGATTTCAGTTCATTTCAAGAACATTTTCAGTTATAATCTCAGCTCTTATGTACGTACTGCAAGTATGAGGTTTGTTAACACACACAAATACAGTGTACTGATAGCTCTCTCTCTCTCTCTCCTGGGGTAGGCTCCAGCATCCCTGTGACCCCGAGAGCAGGATAAGTGGTTTCCGATAATGGATGGAGATATATATTATATATATAGTGGGGTTTTTTTTTCGGAAACCGTCAATGGTGTTGATAAAAGTGCTCAACAAAGAGGAGCGGAATATTAAGATAGATGTTGTACTGCTATGAATTAAAGTTTTTTTCCTACACACATATACTATACTATATATATATATATATATATATATATATGTACAAAAGTATTGGGACACCTGGCCATTACACCTACAGGAGCTTTTGTGACATCCCATTCTAAATCCATAGGCATTAATATGGAGTCCCCCCCCCCCCCTTTGTTGCTATAATAGCTTACACTCTTCTGGGAAGGCTTTCCACAAGATTTTGGAGTGTGTCTGTGGGAATTTATGCCCATTCGTCCAGATGAGCGTTTGTGAGGTCAGGCACTGATGTTAGACGAGAAGACCTGGCTCACTATCTCCGTTCTAGTTCATCCCAAAGGTGTTCGATGAGGTTGAGGTCAGGGCTCTGCGGGCCGGTCAAGTTCTTCCACACCAAACTCACCCAACTGTGTCTTTAATGGACCTTGCTTTGTGCACAGGGGCACAGTCATGGTGGAACAGAAAAGGGCCCTCCCCAAACTGTTCCCACAAAGTTGGAAGGATAGAATTGTCCAAAATGTCTTGGTACGCTGAAGCATTAAGATTTCCCTTCCCTGGAACTAAGGGGCCTAGCCCAACCCCTGAAAAACAACCCCACACCAATATCCCTCCTCCACCAAACTTTAGAGTTGGCACAATGCAGTCAGGCAGGTAACGTTCTCCTCTCATCTGCCAAACCCAGACTCATCTATCAGACTGCCAGCCAGAGAAGTGTGATTCGTCTCTCCACAGAACACAGTTCCACTGCTCCAGAGTCCAGTGGCAGCGTGCTTTACACCACTCCATCCGACACTTGGCATTGTGCTTGGTGATGTAAGGCTTGCATGCAGCTGCTCGGCCATGGAAACACATTCCATGAAGCTCCCGGCACACAGTTTTTGGCTGATGTGAATGCCAGAGGAAGTTTGGAACTCTGCAGTTATTGAGTCAGCAGAGCGTTTGCAACTTTTACGCACTATGCACCTCAGCACTCGACCCTGCTGTGTGACTTTATGTGGTCTGTGTTGCTGTTCCTTAACACTTCCACTTTTCAATAATACCACTTACAGTTGACCATGGAATATCTAGCAGGGAAGAAATGTCATGAACTGACTTATTGCAAAGGTGGCATCCTATGACATTGCCACACTGGCATTCACTGAGCTCTTCGGAACGACCCGTTCTTTCAGACATGTTTGTAAATGCAGACTGCGTGGCTAGCTGCTGGATTTTATTCACCTGTGGCAATGGGTCTGAATGAAACGTGAATTCAATGATTAAGAGGTGTGTCCCAATACTTTTGTCCATATGATGCATTTTATATATATATATATATATATATATATATATATATATATATATATATATATACTTGTCTGATAAGCAATCTCTTGATTAGGCCCTTGACCTAGTTGCACTCCAATGCACCACAGATAAGTGAATCAAGGCCATGAATTTCATTGATGTGCACCCCAAAAGAATACCTATATCATGATCCATGGTTGTTCTCTTGCTGGGTATATAGTTTTGTAGTGTCCAATGCACTTTCTGTATTTATTTGTATATATTGAATGGCCATGCCCATGCATTTTAATGCATTTTAACAAATATTTGAAAGAGCTGCTTGGTATGAATCGTGACGTTTAATCCACATTTCCAACAGAAGTGGGTTTATAGAATGAATGCTTATTTTGAACATTGTTCTGAAGCCACTCCATCGCACAGTTAAACAGGTATCCCATTTCCTATATTGCGGAAATATCTGTGATAACTGTTGAGCTTTCGTCTAAACCGTTACGGTTTGTGACCGTGATTCTGTGTGCTGATTGAAAACTCGACCAAATAAAATCGGAATAGTCAAAACAAGTCCCGCTATTTAATGTGCCAAATAATAAAGAATAAACCTCGTTTCTAAAAAAAAAAAAAAAACATCCGCTGGCCTCCTCCGGCAGGCCGAGCGCTGCTCCGCGTTCGCGCATATTTTGACTGACAGGCCTTCTCGCAGTGTGATTGGTTGAGGCGTCCATCGTCCGCCACCTCCGTCCCGCCTTCGCGCCGACCCGCGTATGTGAGTGTATATGTGTATGTGTACGCGCCACGCTGACGCCAAACCAAAAAAAATGTCTCCGCCAGCGAATTAAGCCCGCTAATCAAAGCTCGGTCGGTCGGCGTTATGCATGGAGGCTATCGGCGTTTAAGTCTTTAAAAGAGCCCTAAGCTATCGCGTATATGTAGCCGATTGTCCCGTTTCGATGGCGTTCAACGGCCACCAGCCCGGCCAGGATGGAGCCGCCGACGAGGACGAGACGCCCACGAAGCAGCCGCGATCTGCGAGGGAGATGCCCCCTTACCGCGCCGACGACCCGGGCGACGGGACGACCGCGGCCGCCGGAAGCGCGACGCACGACCGACGCAAGTCCAACTCGACGTCGAGGCGTAGGACGGACTCCCTGAAAAAGAGCAGGCCGCGTAGGTTGTACCCATCTGGGGGGCGACGTATATTACCTGGAGTAGAATCCGTTGCACGTTTACAAAAATCAAAAGGCCGTCCCCGCCAAAGACCGTGGATTAAGATGGCATTTTGGAGGGGGTGGGGGGGGGTAAGGATAGCAATGTTTATTATGTAAATAACCTAATATTAACTTGATAAGCCGTCATAACAAACCCCGACGTGATGAAACGAAGCGATATTACGGCACTGGTTTTGCAATGTAATGTGACTGTAAAGGAGCTGTGCGTGCAGTACATAGTCGAGACCTATTTCGCAACAAGATGGCGTTCGTCGTACACGCTGTACTTTTGCTTCCAAGGATGCAGTTGCTTGTCACCTGGCCAGACGTCGAGATATTAGTGCCATTTTCCCTTGCTGCCACACAACACATATTTCTGATGTATCTATTCTTGATTTGACCCAACTGTTTTCGGCTGACATATGAACATGTTAGATGAGCATGACGAACTGTTACTCAAAGGAAGTTGAATCAGTTCGTCTGGATGCAACGTTTATTGACAGATACGTGTCATCAGTCATCTAAGTGACTTCTTCAGTCTAAGCTGACTTGCAGGTGTCCCCACCCTTATAAACAATACAGTGGCATAACGACCGAAACCAAATATCAGTTTCATATGCAAATATGGGCGTGACCATTCACTAGAGTTACAGTGGCCATGTTTACTCTTCACAGAGGATTTGGGAATGTCTGCAAAAGGGCCATCTATGTGAAGAGGGACCGACCGTCCCTGAACCAGGGGGAGGGGGGGAGTAAGAATACATCTCTCGCCATCTTACACCTGTGATTTTAAACATTCCTCAGATCCTCTGTGAATAGTACACATAGCCACTGTAACTCTAGTTAATGGTCACGCCCATATTTGCATATGAAACCGATCATTGGTTTCAGTCGATGTGATGCTTTATTGTTAAACCTGCAGTCAGTTTAGACTGTAGAGGTCACTTAGATGAGTGGTGAAACGTATCTGTCAGTAAACATATCCAGGTGAACTGATTGTTTGATTTTCTTACCTGGATTATTGAGCATGCGTAAAGACAACTAACTGTTACGTCTTACTATCCATCCCGTGTAGCATTCCCCTGGTTTGGGATGGACATCGGAGGCACCCTGGTGAAGCTCGTCTACTTCGAACCAAAGGACATCACGGCGGAGGAGGAGCAGGAGGAGGTGGAGAACCTGAAGAGTATCCGGCGTTACCTGACCTCCAACACGGCGTACGGTAAAACCGGCATCCGAGACGTTCACCTGGAGCTGCCGGAGCTGACGCTGTGCGGCCGGACGGGGAACCTGCATTTCATCCGCTTCCCAACGCATGACCTGCCGGCCTTCCTGCAGATGGGCCGGGACAAACACTTCTCCAGCCTCCATACCACCCTGTGCGCCACCGGAGGGGGAGCGTACAAGTTCGAGTCCGATTTCCGCATGGTGGGTCCGTAGTAGAAGTCAATTTGATCTATTTAGTAATGTTTATTTGTTTGTTCTCTCACAAGTTTAATGTGAACTAGAAAGAGGAGACAAAGTGAGAAAATATAGTTGGAATCTGCTGGGAATTCAGCCCTTTGTTCAAGTCCCACCCTCCTCCCGTGCTTGGTTACTGTTGCTAAGTTAGACAACAGTAGCCTGCAGCCAGTTGCACCAGCAGAGCGTGAGTTCGATCTTTACCTAGTTTGAACATAAATCGGCACTACATTTGAGTTTACGAACAACTCAAAGTTACACTGTTGCACCAAATCAGACAAGTTCAATGTAGACTTAAGTTACATTTTAAAACTTACACCCAACACTAAGTAGGTGCAACGTCTGTTGTAAAAAAAACAAAAAACGTTTATATGGCTCTTCAGTTTGAGCATATGGAAAACCTGTTGTAAAATGAAGAAAATAGAGGGCGTGGTTTGTGTAAGCAACGAGTTCTTCGCGACAGATTAAATCCGCAAGTGCACATGATAAAAAATAAATCCACACAAGAATTAAATATGTGAAGTACTTTGTTGTAACATACCATTAAACTTGCAAAATAGGACCAAAATCACCCAAAACAAATAACAGCTGGTTGGACTCGGCCAATCCCTGATATATTTGTCCAATCGCCCAATCCTGTTGTCTAGCAACCAATTTTAACCGAATTGATGGAGTAACTCACTGAACAACTACCAAAAGAGCCAAGCGGAGTTGTTAACCATAACATTAAAGCTACACAACAACGAAGAAACAATAAGAGGTAAGTTAGCGTTATAACTATGGTATTAACGTTTTTTTTGTTTTTGTTTTTTAATGGTGGACGTCAAAGCTACTTAGTGTTAGGTGTAAGTTTTAATATATAACTTAAGTTTACGTTGATGCCTCCTGGGGGGAGGAGGCATCTGGTTAGGATGCCTCCTGGGCTCCTTCCTTTGGAGGTTTACCGGGCACGGCCAACTGGGAGGAGATCCAAGGGTAGACCCAGAACTCGCTGGAGGGACTACATGTCTAATCTGGCCTGGGAACACCTTGGGATACCCCAGGAGGAGCTGGAGGGCGTTGCTGGGGAGAGGGACGTCTGGAGTGCCCTACTTAGCTTGCTGCCACTGCGACCCGACCCTGGAGAAGCGGCTGATGATGAGATGAGATGAGTTTACGTTGAACGTATGTGATTTGGCCCAATGGTATAACGTTTAGTTGTTCATAAACACGAAAGTAATCCCGTATTCCATTCAAACTAGGTAAAGATTGAATTTACGCTGTGCTGGTGCAACTGGCTGCTGTTGATTTAATTGACTTGGATTTCTCTTAATTCATGCATTCAAAACCTCTTGTCTCTGTAGCAAGAAACATCGCAAGTAAGGCGCAGGGACCCAGTACACATCTGAGCATTATGTGAAATTCAGAAAACTGGTGAAAAATCTTAGATCATTTTTCTGCTGTCTTAACTGTCATGGCTGCCACCTGGCATGCTTGACGGTCTCCCCTCCCGCAGACTTAACTCTCGAATCTATCTTTGACTGCTTATGGAGCCAGGGGTTTTGATTATCTTCTAAATGTTGGCAACAGGGCCTTCAGTATAGTATGGAGCATCATACACATTATAAAATAATCATGGCCACAAACACAGAATCCACGCAAAATGTTAAGACAGACTGAAGAACATTACCAGTGTACATATCAGATGTGTTACCAGTGCAACACAGGATGTTAGCAACACTTGCTTTGTGCACAAGCCCTCTGGTTAGCAGGTCAATAAGGGCTGAACAGTAATTTGGGGGGGGGGGATTACATTGCAATATATATATATTTTTTTTTGTAATTTGTACTGCGATATTAAAAGGAAAGTTATATAATTTTACCAGATAATTTATCACTCTACCAGTGATTCAAGTGATTTTAGAGGTGGAAGCAAGGCAACTGTTCAGTACCCTGGTTGACTCAACATGACACCATTGTCTTAAGTTAATTCTCGCCCATCAGTCCAAGGCTGTCCATGGTCAACGCAATATTCCTTACGCATATTGCTTACCCTTAAAGAAAACATCTCGTCTGAATGAATGAAAGAGGGGTGGTGGTGAAAGGATTCAGTAGGTTACAGGAAGCTTAATCTCACTGTCCTTAACGAGAACAATTGATTGGTCATTCACTGCATGCATGCAAGACCAGTAACCGAGAAGTCATTAAGTTGGATAGACTAAACCGTTTTTCTTCGAGAATGGTAATGAAAAATGCAAACCTTTCTCGTGTTATTTTCTGTCAGAAAGTAAAAATGTTTTTGCGTAACGTGACTGATTACAAGGGCCCAAATTAGCCTTGTATTGCATCCTTTGCAATGTAATAATAATAATTTTATTTATAGAGCACCTTTCTAAAACAATGTTACAAAGTGCTTCACAAAAAAAACCCAGATAAAACCAGACAAGGCAGGAATAAGAGTAAGATCAAATAAGAGTAAAAATAAAAACAGTAAAAATGAAAAAAAATATCAAACGTTTGTAAAAGCTTTCATAAAAAGAAAAGTTTTAAGACGAGATTTAAAAGAAGCTAAAGACTTAATTCGTTTTAGCTCAGCGGGAAGAGCGTTCCATAGGGGGCTCTAACAGCAAAAGCCCAATCACCATTTCTAACCGACCGAGACCTGGGAATAACTAGCAGGGCTCCATCTGCAGACCTTCATGGTCGAGGGGGGACATACCAAGTCAATAAAACACAAATGTATAAAGGAGCAATACCATTTACAGCCTTAAAAGTGAGCAGTAAATTTTTAAGATCAATTCGAAATCTAACAGAGAGCTAGTGTAGGGAGTGATATGACTGTGCCTCCTTGTCCCTGTAATGAGCCGAGCAGTGGCATTTTGTACCAACTGCAGATGGTGGCGTGAGATCTTGCTGATACCAGAATAAAGTGCATTACAGTAGTCAAGCCGAGAAAAGATAAAAGCATGTACAACTTTTTGCAAATCGGCAATTGATATAAATGACCTAATTTTGGAGATTAGCTTGAGTTGGAAAAACATGACTGAACAACATCTTTAATTTTATTGTCAAAACTGAGGTTTGCGTGGGCGCTCTGGTGGCCGAGCAGAATAAACCGCCGTTCTTGCAACCTGCTTGTCATGTGGCTGGGAGGTTCGTATCCCAGACTCGTCTTAACCGGTCACGGCCAGAGCGTCCACGGGGTAAGGCATTCATTAGGCCACCCTTACCCGAGGGATAGTGGGTGTAGATCGGTGTAGTGTTGGGGGACTCGTCATTCTCCAGCGATCCCTCTGGCCCACCCGGGCACCTGCAGCCAAGCAACTGAAAGCATTCTCCGTACGCGGCCTGAAGGAGATGCAATCCATGCGAGACTTCAGCGTGTAAAATAGCGAGAGCAGCCGACACGAGTTTGAAGGAAGCTGGTGTTACGACTATCTCCTTCCTGTGGAAACGTGAGCCAGGGGAGTTATTCGACAAGAGTTCCGGCCATATGACATTGGGTTAATCGGGTGGGATAAGGGGAAAAACTAGAAATAAATAAATAAATAAAAAACTGAGGTTTGCATCAAATATTACCCCAAGCTTCCTAACAGCCTGTTTAAGACTACCTATAACTATAGTGCATGTGTAAATTGCAGTGTCGGTGGTGAAATTATATATCCCTCAGCCTTAGTCCTAATGTTACAGCTCGGACAACCACCAGCTCACCACAAGTACCCATCCCACAAATGGGGTTATGCACCAGTACCCTAAAATAGAAGAAGAGAAGGTCTTTGTTAATCCCTGTTAGAAAATTCATTCTCTGCATTTGACCCATCCTATTACTGTGAGGATAGTCTACTAGGGCATCCGACCTAGACTATTTCTCTAATATTAAGAATCTTCCTGCAACATACCTGAAGTCAAAGAAAGGTAGCTTTCTTTGCTTTCATTTTTGACTTAATCCCTTTCTTTAGTACTTATCCCTGACAGACTTGCAAGCAGTGGTTAGGTTACAATTTGAAGAGGAAATATATGATAGGTGGTTGTTAGGTTGTGTTTTTTGCATGTGATTTTCTCTTAAATGATGATGCTATATGCAGCAATTTGTTAACAAGAAGGGTTGCCGGCTCCTAACTGAAGTTTTATGTAACACTCAGTGTTACTGAAACAGGATGCAGGAACTGAATTATTGGAAGTTTTTATTTAAGGGGAAATGCAACACATTTTCAATTCTTATAAACGTTTCTCCTTCCTTTCCCCCCTTCTCTGATTTCCTGCTTCTCTGTGTGTTCTCCTGACTGCATGTCCTGAATGATGTCACCCTATATCTCCATCTAAAACAAAACAAAAAAAACAATAGATGGCTGATCTGCAGCTTCAGAAGCTGGACGAGCTGGACTGTCTGATTCGGGGAGTGCTGTACATTGACTCGGTGGTTTCCAGCCCTGCAGAGTGCTACTACTTCGAGAACCCCACGGACCCGGTGCACTGCATCCAGAGACAGTACACACTGGAGAACCCTTACCCTCTGCTGCTGGTCAACATAGGGTCTGGGGTCAGCATCCTGGCCGTCTACTCGAAGAACAACTACAAACGAGTCACTGGGACCAGGTATTGGGTAGAGGAAGTGACCTTAAGTCATCCACCTGACACTGTCATTCATTAGCTAAATGTTTTTAGAAGCTGATAACACTTGAATGTTTAATTGGTAACACTTTATATAAGTGCACATAATAAGTCAGGTCAGTTTTATTTATTATAGCCCAATGTCATAAGTTACAGATTTGCCTCAAGAGGCTTTACAGCAACACAACTTCCTGTCCTTAGACCCTTGCATCGGATAAGGGACAGGTCAATAGGTAATAAGGCCCTTATAAGTCCTCATAAAATGTTTATTAGCGTATATGATTATATTATATTAGTTATGTTATATTATAGTTATATAATATATTTATTGTATTAATTATTATTTATGTAAGTATATATTATATATTTATGTCATTGTAAAGCACTTTGAGTGGCTGTTGCAGCTAGAAAAGCGCTATATGAAATGCAACTTTATTGATTGATTGATTGATTGATTGATATTATATATTATTTTTATATTATTATGTTATTTTATATTTTATATATTTATATGATATATGCCTGCAGCCCAATGACTGCTGGGATAGGCTCCAGCCCCGCGACCCTGAGCAGGTTAAGCGGTTTGGATAATGGATGCTGGATGGAGATATATATATATATATATATATATATATAAATATTATTTAGGTTATATTAGTTATGTGTTAAGACTATACAAGTGTTAATTATAGCATCATAAACACGTTTTCAACCACTACGTGACGCTTGGCTCACAGCAAGAAGGTCCTGGGTTAGAGCCCCGGGGTAGTCCAACCTTGGGGGTCATCCCAGGTTGGACACTGTGTGGAGTTTGCATGTTCTCCCCATGTTTGTGTGGGTTTCCTCCGGGTGCTCAAGTTTCCTCCCACAGTCCAAAGACATGTAGGTCAGGTGAATCGGCCGTACTGAATTGTCCATAGGTGTGAATGTGTGTGTGTGTTGACCCTGTGATGGTCTGGGAGCCTGTCCAGAGTGTCTGCCCACCTGCCGCCCAATGACTGCTGGGATAGGCTCCAGCATCCTCTTGACCCTGAGTAAGGATAAGTGGTTTGGATAATGAATGAACACTGCTGGTCTAGCAGTGTGAAGAAAAACCAGTTTCTCCATTTCGCAAACCTAGAAGCATGTTAACATTTTACAAAAGGTCAGTTACCTGTGTGGTGCTGATGACAGCCACAGAGAACAAAGCTCATTGGCTGTTTGTTGTGTGAATTTTAAATTATGGTGCTAAACATCACACAACACAAGTTAGGATTTGAGACTTGATTAAAGCCGTTTGGTTTTGACCAGAGGGCCTACAGGAGAGAAGCCAACAACCTGGCTGACACAGTGGTGCCAACCTCACTCTCAACATCGATAAGTGCAATGCAACAAGTCTTTTGCATGTAAGGGCAGAAACACAAGCAATCTTTCAGAACATTTAGTGAAAGTGCATCAAATAGAGGTGGAGAAATGCACAGTTTTCGACTGCTGAGCTTGTAGTACATCTCTCAGGTATGTTATGCATGCTAGAAGCCTAGAACCCATACATAGTTAACTAAATAATGCAAACATGGGTTAATGATTAAAAGTAACGCCCTGGGGGGCATCCGGGTGGTGTGGTGGTCTATTCCGTTGTGTACCATCACGGGGATTGCCGGTTCGAATCCCCGTGTTACCTCCAGCTTGGTCGGGCGTCCCTACAGACACAATTGGCCGTGTCTGCAAGTGGGAAGCCGGATGTGGGTATGTGTCCTGGTCGCTGCACTAGCGCCTCCTCTGGTTGGTCGGGGTGCCTGTTCGGGTGGGAGGGGGAACTGGGGGGAGTAGTGTGATCCTCCCACATGCTTAAAATAAATGACAAAAAGAACCAAAAAGAGTACTATTTAAGTACCGGGTCGATAAGCAGTATCGGTATGAGTAGTTGTACCGTTAAAATCTTAACGATACCCATCCCTACTTCAGCCTCCTGGGTGGAAAAAGGAGGGGTGAGTGAAGGAGGGAGAGGGGGGATAAGTGCTGGGGTGTGTACATCCTCAAACCGTGCAAAAAAGTCATTGAGCCTGTCGGGGGAGACTAGGGTCCTCATCTGGTGGTGAGGTTGACCCCTTTTTGTGGTTTGTCATTTCTTTCAGGCTTTTCCAGACTCCTCTGGGGTTATTGGTAGTGAATTGTTGTTCCAGTCTTTTGTGTAGCCGGACTTGGCTTTCCTGATTGCAGAGAGCAGTTCATATTTGGCAGACTTATATTTCCCCCTGTCTCCACTTTTAAAGGCAATATTCTTTTCCCCCGTAGTGCAGCTAGTTCTTTTGAGTACCAGGGTTTGCTATTGTACGACACCACGGTTTTGGTCGGGATACACTGATCCACACAAAACCGGATGTATGACATCACTGTGTCTGGATCTGGATACTCGTCGAGGCAGTTACACATGTCTCTGAAGATGTCCCAAACAGTGCATTCAGAGTCACCTCTCAGAGTTTCAATGGCAGTCTGTAGACCATATTTTATGGTGTTTGACTTTGGCATAACAGTTTTGAGTTTTTGTTTGTACACTGGGACAAGGAACAGAATTGCATGGTGGGACTTTCCCAGCAGAGCTCTCGGGAGGACATGGTAAGCTGACATGATTGTTGTATATCAGTGGTCCAATATTTTATCTTCTCTTGTGGGATATGTCAACTGTTGCATGTAGTCAGGGAGTTTGTCAGACAAACTGCAATGGTTGATGTCACCCAGTACTATTATTGTGGATTCTGGGTTTGTTCTTTCAACTGAGGGTATGTGGTGTGATTGTTCACTGGTTGAAGTGTTCGCATTAACTTGCAGTGGGACGTAAACACCAGTTAGCACAATGGATTCAAAATCCCTCGGGAGGTAGGAGGGTCTGCATGTAATAGGAACTGAAGGTCTGGGGAGCAGAACTGTTGTAGTATGGCGGAGTTGGTACACCAGCGCTCATTAATCATAAAACATACTGACCTGTCAGCTCAGTAGATGGTAATACCTGAGGGTGTTACAACCGTATCGGGTGTGTTGATCCAGCCAGGTCACGGGAAGGCAGACGGCAGAGCATTCCTTGTAATTTGGATCAAAAGTAGGAGTTTATCCATTTTATTCCTGAGCGACCTAAGGTTGGAGAGTAACAAAGTCAGCAAAGTTGGTCAGTAGGGCTGCTTTCTGAACCTGTTGATCGTGCTGGTATGTTGTCATCCGATATTTTTTTTTTTTGATTTTGATATACTCTATTGATCCCTGTAGGGAAATTATGCTCTGCATTTAACCTGTCCTAGCTGTGTAGCTAGGAGCAGTGGGTAGCTGCCATGCAGCACCCAGGGACCAACTCCAGTTTGTCTTGCCATGCCTTGGTCAAGGGCACAGACAGGAGTACTAACCCTAACATGCATTTCTTTTCTTTTTATGGTGGGGGAAACCGGAGCACCCGGAGAAAACCCACCACATACATGGGGAGAACATGCAAACTCCATACAGAGGACGACCTGGGATGACTCCCAAGGTTGAACAACCCCGGGGTTCGAACCTAGGACCATATTGCTGTGAGGCGACAGCGCTAACCACAGTGCCACCATGCCGCCACTGTGGCATATTCCTACCTATCAGTAGTATATGCCAGTATAGGCCCATTTACCCAAGCACAGTGTTAGTCTGTAATTCATCAGGGATGGAAAGATGTGGGATAAATAATCTGTACAATTTCTCCCAGATGTTTAATAGATCCAGTCAGTTGTATGGGTGTATACATGTTGATTTCCGTACGAATGACACCAGTAAAAGTGAGACACAGCAACCGAGCTTGTATTTGGATGAGCCCCACGGCCGCCATCTTGCTTGCTTTATTGTATATATTCATTGCTTTGTACATGTTATATTCATTAGTATATTAAGGCCGGGCCTACGCACACAGCACCTTACATGTATATATACTGCACACTAGGGCTGTCGATGAATATTCCAAATTTGAATATATAACCCGAATTTTTAAAACAAAGCACATTAGAGTGTGAAAATTTGTGAAAAAATGCAGCACTACTGCAACTGTCTGCAAATTCTCACTAGGGCCTTGGCCACTGTGCTGAACTGCCACTGCACTGCACTGTGTTTGTGTTTGTTTTGACCTGTCCATCTGTGTTTCTGAGTTTGTGTTTGTATTTGAGTGCCTCCTTCTGCTCTCAGCCTAGGTGGTGGGACCTTCCTGGGCCTTTGTTGCCTCCTGACTGGATGCTCCACTTTCGAAGAGGCGCTGGAGATGGCCTCGCAAGGGGAGAGCACCCGTGTGGACAAACTGGTGCGGGACATCTATGGAGGCGACTATGAAAGGTTCGGGTTGCCAGGCTGGGCGGTAGCCTCAAGGTAGGATTTTTTTTGTCAGTTTTTGTTCAGCTGTTGGTCACAAGACTGTTTTCTTGTCAGCCCCTACACAAAGCAAGTCCCATTTTGTTTTATTTAGCTTTGATCCCAGACCAGAGTTAAGTTTACTCAACTTTTTGCATCAGGCTGAAAATGCTTTTTGAAACCAGGAATATCCTCTTTACACAATATGAACAGGAAAAATTCAAGCGACAGTAGTTGATTGATACCAAACTCCACCTGCCACTCCTTTCATTTTATCAACCAAATGTGACTTAAAGAGCAGAACGTGTTCTAGGGTCCCCATCTAAAGAGAAGTACCTGGTAGAATAGAAAAATGTTACCACAATCTAAATTTGCCGTCATTAAAGTGGCTGCTGGTATTAATTTCCCTACCCTACCCTGAGTGATGGAACATAATTTTACATTGTAGTCCGCTCGAAATGTTGACGCCATCTTTACCTCTACCTAGTTTCGGCAACATGATGTCCAAAGAGAAAAGGGAGGCTGTCTCCAAAGAGGACCTAGCCAGAGCAACGCTTGTCACCATCACCAACAACATCGGCTCCATCACCAGGATGTGTGCTCTCAATGAGGTTAGTCTGAGTGAGGAAGACTCTCCCACCAGTTAGCACTTGTGGAAGTTTGTTGAAGACTAGTTGCAGAGAGCAGTTCTGCTTCAGAAAGTTGTGTTCAGGGAAGGGGAAAAGGCAAATAAGTGTTGACCAGTGAAGTTTTGAGCAGGATTCAAACTTAGGATTTTTTTTAAGTATGTGCATCACCAGCCAGTATGTGCATCACCAGCCAGTCAGACTAGCTTGGTCTAGTCAGAAAGGTATGAACTGAGGAAGCCTCTTGGATGAGAGGCGAAACATCTTCACGGATATATACCAAGTCCAGTTGCACTTGATTCAACTCCTTTGGATATTTAAGTATGTGGTACACAGTTCAACCCAAGAGAGAGGCAGGCCACCATATTAACATGCAGCTCGTGTCCTGAAACCCAAGAGCTAGCCTGATTACATTTACATCTGACATTAAGATACATCGTTGGTATAAACGCTGAAATCTGATGTCTCTTTCCCTTGTAAATTAAGATTGCTGCACACATCATTGTCTTTTGTAATATTATTGTCAACAACTGCCTGACAGCAGAAACATTAAAACCACCTGCCTAATATTGTGTAGGTCCCCCTCATGCCACCAAAACATCTCTGACCCATAGAGGTATGGGCTCCACAAGACCTCTGAAGGTGTTCTGTGGTATCTGGCACCAAGACGTTAGCAGCAGATCCTTTATGTCCCGTAAGTTGGGAAGTGGGGCCTCCATGGATCGGACTTGTTTTTCCAGCACATCCCATGGATGCTCGACTGGATTGAGATCTGGGGAATTGGGAGGCCAAGGCAACACCTTGAACTCTTTGTCATGTTCCTCAAACCATTCCTGAACAAATTTTGCAGTGTGGCAGGGCGCATTATCCTGCTGAAAGAGGCCACTGCCATCATGGAATACTGTTCTATGACGGGGTGTACTTGAGCCGCAGTAATGTTTAGGTAGGTGGTATGTGTCAAAGTAACATCCACATGAATGCCAGGACCCAAGGTTTCCCAGCAAAACGTTGCCAAGAGCATCCCTTTGCCTCCATCACCTTGCCTTCTTCTCATAGTGCATCCCAGTGCCATCACTTCCCCAGATAAACGACGCACACGCACCCGGCCATCTACATGATGTAAAAGAAAACATGATGCATCAGACCAGGCCACCTTCTTCCATTGCTCCTTGGTCCAGTTCTGATACTCACGTGCCCATTATAGGTGCTTTCGACAGTGGACAGAGGTCACCACAGGCACTCTTGACTGGTCTGTAGTTATGCAGCCCCGTACGCAGCAAGCTGCAATGTGCTGTGTTCTGACACTTGTCTATCATAGCCAGCGTTAACTTTTTCAGCAATTTGAGCTACAGTAGCATTTCTGCAGGATTAGACTGGTCAGGCTGGCTTTCGCTCCCCACGCTGATCAATGAGCCTTGGGTGCTCATAACCGTGTCACGGGTTCATGGGTTGTCCTTCCTCGGGCCTGCATACCGGGAACATCCCACAAGACCTGCCGATTTGGAGATGCTCTGACCCAGTCGTCTAGCTATCACAATTTGGCCTTTGTTAAAGTTGCTTACATCCTTGCGCTTACCCATTTTCCTGCTTCCAACACATCAGCTTCAAGAACTGACTGTTGACTTACTGCCTAATATATCCCACCCCCTGACAGCTGCCATTGTGATGAGATAATCAATGTTATTCACTTGTCAGTGGTTTTAATGTTTTGGCTGATGGGTGAATTGTGCTGGATGTAAACAGATTCTGTTAAACTGTAAGGATGATTTCCTGGTCCCATCCACCACCAGGAGGCTCTCCGGATTCAAGCAGTTCAGTTGCCAGTCAAGCGTTTTCAAAGATGCTGTGCTTCAAGTCCAACAATCACTTCTGCTCCAGGGAACCTGCTGTCTGTGTCCTCTCTGCATTCAGCCTCTTTACGGTGCTGCCTTGTGGACTCTTGATCAAGCAGCATTGTACAGGGCTATGAAGGCGGAGAGGAGGTGTGCTGCATTGCTCTATGTATCTCTCTTTAACTGTTATGCCTATGGTTAAAACTAAAAACAGTGGCTAAAGTGCCGGAAAATTTGAAATGAAAATGGATCACTTGACTGAAATTACCTGTCTGTCTGCAGATAGAGGTTAAAATGGCTTTAAGGAGTTTTTCAAAGCATCTCATCAGTACAATGTCATGGCTTTTACATTTTCACAATCTCAAGGTGACATAAACACCCTAATTATTTGTATGTTTCTTTGTTTTTGAAAAGAACATTGAGAGAGTGGTGTTTGTTGGCAACTTCCTAAGGGTGAACACCCTCTCTATGAAGCTCTTGGCCTACGCCATGGATTACTGGTCCAAGGGCCAGCTCAAAGCACTCTTCCTCCGACACGAGGTAAGTACCTCTGTCCCTGTAGATTATGGGGGTGATGATGAAGCGTGGAGTGATTTACTTTGTATTAAATTTCGTGTCTAAATTTAAATTTACAATCCACAAGATCACAACTTGTATTTAACTTACTGTCATCTATGGTGATAAGTAAGGATGGGTACCAAAACCCGGTATTATGGCGGCACGGTGGCCCAGTGCTTAGCGCTGTTGCCTCACAGCAAGAAGGTCCTGGGTTCGAACCCAAGGCCGTCCCAGGTCCTTTCTGTGCGGAGTTTGCATGTTCTCCCTGTGTCTGCGTGGGTTTCCTCTGGGTGCCTCGGTTTCCTCCCACCATCAAAAAAGGCATGCATGTTAGGGTTAATAACTCCTGCCTGTGCCCCTGAGCGAGGCAATGGAAAGAAGAACTGGAGTTGCTGCTTCTATACAATAGGATGGGTTAAATGCAGAGAACAAATTCGCTGTAAGAATACAATTCATTGTAAGAATACAATGACAAAATAAATTGGCTTTCGTCTTCTTCTTAACGCTATCTTGCACCTTTTATCTCACCAACTCCGTTGCTAATTTGCAATAAATTTAAAACATTTTTCTATGATGCATTTTTGCTATTCCCAATCCAGAGGAGATCTCGCTCTCTCGGAGCCTGTCGTATGTGGGAGCCGAGAAACGGGGCCAGCTCCCTGCCTCGCTCTCTCTCTCAGACGCGTGCGCGCGTGCACACAAACACACACAAACACACGCACACACACACAGAGAGCCTGCTCTTAGTGATAATGGTGGTGAGAACTAAGCAGTCAAAAGACTCGGTGCTGACAATACTCATTGCCACAAGTGCAACAAGTCTTTTGCATGTAAGGGCGAAAACACAAGCAGTCTTTCGAAACGTCTAGTGAAAGTGGACGTTTCGAAACATGCACTTTCACTAGATGTGAAATATAGGCAGAGAAATGAAGTTATCAACTGCTTAGCTTGTAGTACATCTCTCATTGCCCCATCCACCACAGTTATGTATGCTAGAAGCCTAGAACCAGAGTTGTAAAACCCAGGTCCAGAAAGTAAATGTCCAAACCATGTATTTACTCCAACCATGTTACTAAACCAGCTGATTTCATTAGCTAGTTTTCCCTACCTAGTTGAGGAATGGTGTTGACTAGAATCTGCTGGTGTAGTGCATGAGTGGAGCAAATACATGGTTTGGACTCTTACTTTCTGAACCTGGTTTTAACACCTCTGCATAGAACCCACACCAAGTTAACTAAATTGTGCAAATGAGGCGTCCGGGTAGTGTGGCGGTCTATTCCGTTGCCTGCCAACACGGGGATTGCCGGTTCAAATCCCCATGTTACCTCCAGCTTGGTCGGGCATCCCTACAGACACAATTGGCCGTGTCTGTGGGTGGGAAGCCGGATGTGAGTATGTGTCCTGGTCGCTGCACTAGCACCTCCTCTGGTCGGTCAGGGCACCTGTTTGGGGGGGGGTCTGGGGGAAACAGTGTGATTCTCTCACGTGCTACGTCCCCCTGGTGAAACTCCTCACTGTCAGGTGGAAAGAAGCGGCTGGCGACTCCACGTGTATCGGAGGAGGCATGGGGTAGTCTGCAGCCCTCCCCGGATCGGCAGAGGGGGTGGAGTAGCGACCGGGACGGCTCGGGAAGAGTGGGATGATTGGCCAAGAACAATTGGGGAGAAAAACGGGGGGAAATCCAAAAAAAATAAAATAAAATTATGCAAACATATAGGTTAGTGATTAAAAGTAAGGCTCTGTCCAGACATGAGAAAATAAAGCAGCCTTGATTCTGTTCTTAAATTGTTTTGTTTATTCTCTTAAAAAAACAAAACAAAACTAAAATAACCAATAAGAGTACCATTAAAATACCGCATCGATAAGCAGTATCAGTAAGAGTAGTACCTAGTGATAAGTGGTAATTGTAGTGGTGTTTCAGTAATCCAATTCACAAATATCTGTTCATCATGGAACATACGCTAGCGCTGTTATGTTAGTGTGTTCCCTACTGCCAAACAGAAAAAAGCATTGCTGAAACCAGGGTTTCAGCTATTGATGTTTTAGCATCTGTTGGACAAGCTACGTGGAAAGTGCAGTGAGCTAAGCTACCAGTTACTCTGCATTAAGTGAAGCTTCGCTACACTGAAGCTACCACCCAGAGAAATGTAGCAAGCTAAGCTACAGCAACATGGCAAAAGTAGTTTACTACATCGAAGCTTTTTTTTTTTTTTTTTTTACATTGAACCAACTTTATGCAAGTCAGTGATCAATAAAACTGTCAGTCAAACAGAGAGGCAGGCAGAACTGTTTCAGTTCAGTTGTGCTGTCTGCTCTCACTGCTCCAAAACCCATTTGGAAACAAACGACAACAACAAAAGTGCTCCACATAATAACAAAAAATAGGTGTCAAGTGTGTGTGTGTGCCGTGTGTGTGCATTTGTGTGTTTGTGTGTGTGTGTGTCTGTATTCCCCTGCAGCAGACAAGTCGCAGGCATCAGCCCACGGGTACGTGATGTCACCTTTATACGGAAGTGCTTCTGTTAGCTACACATACAGGTCCGTGTATGGCGGCGGCGGCGTCACTGATCCTTAGCAGCAGTTTTACTTCGGACGGCAGCAGAAAGCTCCGCTGCGCTTGAGCTTCAGAAATGCTTGGGAAAATGTAGCTTTGTGTGGACGCTACCGCACTACTCGATCAATAAAAGAGCTTCGCTACTGAAAAGCTATTTGATCCAGAAAACGGCGATGCTACCACCATGCTACTGAGAAATGTAGTTAAACTAGTGACGCCATTACTTGTAGCGACGCTGCTGCACAACACTGTCTGTTGGTAGAGCTTTTTACTAATTTGCTCCACCATATCTACTTGCTCACCACAACAACTTTGCTTCTTCTTCAGACTTTTAGCTACCTGGTAATAAGTCCATTAAAATCAAGGTATTCATGATTTGGATGTTCATGGATTAGCTATTATCTGGAATGCCACCATTTTAAAAAGGACAGTAGTTTACATGTTGGCTAGGGCCCATTCCACGCCTGTGGCTGGTTAAACCCTTTCATCTACCAGCCACCGCAGCAGGCACCTGTAACTGGCTGGTCAAAAGACATCATAATGGCTGGTGAATTATGGGATTTACTCTCTTCCATGATCTGTTGACAAGAGTAGTGTCCTAATCCTGATGGGTCACAAATTAGGAAGAAATACTCCTCTGGTCGATCAGGGTGCCTGTTTGGGGGGGGGGGCAGTACAGGGGAATAGCGCGATCCTCCCACATGCTACATCCCCCTGGTGAAACTCTTCACTGTCAGGTGAAAAGAAGTGGCTGGCAACTTCACATGTATCAGAGGAGGCATATGGTAGTCTGCAGCCCTCCCCGGATCGGCAGAGGGGGTGGAGCAGCGACCGGGACAGCTCGTAAGAGTGGGGTGATTGGCCGGATACACTTGGGGAGAAAAAGAAAGGGGGGGGGGTCCAAAAAAAATAGTTTTAATTGTGGCTGTAGGGCATCTAAAGATGTGAGCCAGAAGCAGAGAGCAAGTGAGGGGTTCGGAGCAAGAGGGGCTGACTTTGGTTTAATTGCTTGCAAACAGGCTGACACAGCCTGGTCAGCCAGTCGAATCTTTTGTAAGTGGAAGCTGCACAAGCAGCCAGTTAAAACTTGCTCAAGATTCAACTGTCAGGCTGGTATTGATAGTGTGGCGCACTAGTGATTGGTATTGGTATAAAAATTCAGACTCAATACCTATCAAAAAATCAACATTTATGACAACCCGTGGTTGACTAAACCACTTTTTTTTCTGTCTTTTTTCTAGGGTTACTTCGGAGCTGTTGGAGCCCTGCTTGAGCTTCTGAATCCATCCTAAGTACATCCAAAGACAAGGACTTTGTGCCTGCGGCAGACAAGCAGCACTTAAGACTATTTAAAATCGATATCAGGGCGGGATTTTTGATACTAGAAAGCAGCCAAATCCTTGCCAGTTTTGGCTGTAGCTGGTAAGTTTTTCTACTTTACCAGCAAGGTTAAGGAGGTCTGGCGTTGTCAATAAATTACCATAAACTGAGTTGGTCCATAAAATAGTGAGAGAGCCTGGTGGGTTTTTACACCTGCTCTTGTGCTGAGTGAATGGAGGTTGGATCCCTGCCCTCAGCGAGGCTGTCCAAAGGTCACTGTGGTTGGTCCAAGGTGTTATGAGACATGACTGAGAATGAGTTGGGCAGACTTCCAGTCATGGCAGGATCCTGTCTGATAACCTTCCCAGGGGAATTCGCCATGGTTGCCTGAAATGCAATGGTTTAAGCAGCACTTGTTATCTTATAAGCTTGTGTCATCATCTGCACTCACCTCACAGCAAGTATTGGGACCTGAGCCAAATGATGTTTGCAAATACTTTTTCAGTGTTTCGTTTTGGCTTACTTATGAGGCCAGATTGACAGTACTTATTGAATAGGATGTCAACTGCCAGAAATGAAAGCTAAACACAGTCTGTTCTCTATACTTAAGGTATACAATGTGATCAATATTTCAGAAGACCTGATCAGAAATGTGTTAAAATGAACAGAGAATTATTGTGAAGCCACTTTTCAGTGATCTTTTAGCTGTAGTCTTAACACACTGTCACCATAATAAAGACTTCAAAGAATTGACAATATTTGTCAGACACTGATTTGTAACATAACAGAAACTGTAGAATGGGAGTCACAAAAACTGTTGGTCGGCTTTAATTATTTAACATGCGGCAGCTTTTACCAAATGTCCGTTTCTTTCAGTCTTCACTGTAATTGAAAAGAATATACAGCATTATTACCAAATGGTTTTATATGTGGGGATTGTTTTCGCTTCTATCCAAAGATTGTTTTTGTTGTTGAGGCACCATTCATAACCATTTTTTATGAGTAAAATATATAATTATTCAGTGACCACCCCCCAAGCCAGTGTATTCATAATAATGGATTTGACCTACACAAATTTTAGCTTTCCACATAATAATGGAAAATGTTATCGGTGCATAAAGAGCAGTGTATAACCCCCCCCCCCCTTAAGCTTTTCACTAGGAAGTGGTACATGTAATGGAAGAAGCGTGCTTATTTGAATTTAAGTGTGATATGTAACCACCTCAGACTCCACTTGTCGTTGACTGTCATCTTTTGAAGATTAAGCAAGCACACGTTTCGCTGCAAAGCCTTGGGCCTGTGTGCTCAGCAGCCTGTGCATAGAGAGGTGGGGACACCCTACTAATGCTTGTAGGGACCACGTGGGAGGAACAGTCGCATACCATCAGGTGGCTCTGCACAACCTTTAGAGTCGACATGAATTCAAATGAAGTGCCTCCCTCGGATGCTGGTTTGGAAGGCAATCGTGGTCGTCTTTTAAATAAAGGCATCTGGATTTCTGAAGCCTAGGTCTCTTGCGCATTTTTTTTTTAATTTTTTTTACTTTGCATGATAAAAATTGTTTGTCAATATGAAACAAATCAACATAAATCGTGCTCGCGCCGGCCACGGGGCGTTTTGGAGATCCGGATGAAACAAAAATGCGCCGCGGACGCTGGAGAGGAGGCCGCGCGTAATAACGCGCGGATGAAGGCCAAACCTTCCCCCGCTACGGGAGGAGGGTAAAACCTGTTGCAGAGGCGTCGTGAAAGAGGCAGTGTCTGCAGGGTAAAAAATCCAACCCCCCCCTGGAAAGTCCTGCACGAGTCCGCGAGTCGCCACCTCCTCCTCCACCTCTCCTCCTCCGCCGCCGCCTCCTCTTCCTCTTCCTCTTCTCGCTTAGACCGAGGGCTTGTACAGCTGGCGGTTTGCGCAGAGAGCGCCTGGCGGACGTAATTGGCTCTTAAGGTGGACCGCTGGCCCCGCGGGTTGGACGCGTCTCGTTGGCGCGACTTGGACGTCTTTGCTTCTGCGTTATCTTCGTTTATCTTCGGATAGACGGCGAAGACGGGACCCCGCCGGATCCGGTGCAGCCGTTATAAGCTCGCCAAACTGCCGTTAGAAGGTAGGAAAACGACCTGCCGTCTGCCAGATGGCGACGATGGTTGCTTATTGGGGTGCTGTGTGTGTGTGTGTGTGTGTGTGTGTGTGTGTGCTGCCCGGGACACGTCCGACCGAGGTGGACGCGACTTAAAACTTTTTTCTCTCTTTTTTTTTTTAACGGACTTAAAATTCAAGCTCGAGCTTTATTTGGAACAAAATGGCACACGGCATATCGGACATTATTTTCGATCTTCAGCCGCCTCGCTGAAAAGGTCTTCCTCGTTGGCAACCGCTCGCTATTGTGCCGTTGTTGGTCTGTAGAAACCGTCTGCGATGCTAATACCAGTATATATACAACCAGTATATATACACAACCAGTATATACACAACCAGTATATACAACCAGTATATATACACAACCAGTATATACAACCAGTATATATACACAACCAGTATATATACAACCAGTATATATACAACCAGTATATACACAACCAGTATATATACAACCAGTATATATACACAACCAGTATATACAACCAGTATATATACACAACCAGTATACACAACCAGTATATATACAACCAGTATATATACAACCAGTATACTCGACCAGTATATACACAACCAGTATATATACAACCAGTATATACAACCAGTATATACACAACCAGTATATGTACAACCAGTATATATACAACCAGTATATACACCCAGTATATACACAACCAGTATATATACAACCAGTATATGTACAATCAGTATATACAACCAGTATGTATACAACCAGTGTGTATACAGCCAGTATATACAACCAGTACATATACAACCAGTATATACAACCAGTATATATACAACCAGTATACTCGACCAGTATATACAACCAGTATATATACAACAAGTATATATACAACCAGTATATGCAACCAGTATATACAACCAGTATATATACAACCAGTATATACAACCAGTATATATACAACCAGTATATACAACCAGTATATATACAACCAGTATATATGCAACCAGTATATACAACCAGTATGCTTTATTCACATAGCTGGACCTTCCGATGTAGTATGGTGTATTCAGACTACCGGAGACAAACAGAATGCTTGGAATGTAAGCCAGCATCTCTCGTTTGCCAAATAACGGAGTTGACAAAAGTTAAGAAAGCTTTTCCACGTTCAGAAATGAGCTGTTTTCTGTTGTGCTGTGTGATTCCTTAACGCTGACATTCCGATATGAGACCTGGATCCGTGTGTCTGCCTCCCATCCATCCATTCATCCATCCATCCATCCATTCATTTATCCATCCATCCATCCATCCATCCAGCCATTCATCCATTCATCCATCCATCCATCCATCGATTCAGCACTAAGAATGAACAAATGAGACATTTTGACTTCCACTGATTCGTCTGGTAATACTTTCCTCTCCATAATATTGACTTTTAATTGTGTCGCCATGTTATCTGATGCGTTGTATACGGCTGCTTCAAGTCTTCCACCAAGAAACAAAGGAATTCAAACAAAATGTTCAGCTTTTTTGCTGGAGAAGATTTCATTATTTAAAGCACTGATGTTACCTTTTCATTTCCCTCCCCCCCCCATTCCGTCGTGTTTCATTCAGCAGATCACTAACCACAAAGGTTACTCCGTCACCCACCTCCTTACACTGTGGCAGATGTACTGTGGTCCACGTTAATTTAAATTGTGGAGAGTTCCTTTGAGGACAGCTACAACATGCTGCTAATGCTTTGGTGCTAGATACCACAGGACACCCTCAGGGGTCTTGTACAGTCCATGCCTCAGCAGGTCGGCACTGTTTTGGCGGCACACGGAGGACTAACAGCATAGAATAGAATAGAATAGACTTTTATTTGTCATTTGTATATACAATGAAATTCACTCTCTGCATTTAACCCATCCTAGCTGTGGAGCTAGGAGCGGTTGGCAGCTGCTATGCAGCGCCCGGGGACCAACTCCAGTTCTTCTTTCCGTTGCCTTGCTCAGGGGCACAGACAAGAGTATTAACCCTAACATGCATGCCTTTTGGTGGTGGGAGGAAACCAGAGCACCTGGAGGAAACCCACACAGACACGGGGAGGACATGCAAACTCCACACAGAAAGGACCTGGGACAGCCTGGGGTTCGAACCCAGGACCTTGCTGTGAGGCAAGACGGTCTTAGAAGAAGAAGTTATCAGGCAGGTGGTCATAATGTTTTAGCAGCAGATCCTCCAAGTCCTGTAAATTGCGAGGTGGGGCCACCATGGATTGGACTTCCAATCCACATCCAGTCCAGCACATCCTACAGATGCTGAATCAGATTGAGATCAGGAGAATTTGGAGGCCAGGGCAACACCTTGAACACTTCATCATGTACGTCAAACAGTTGCCAAACAATCAGTGCAATGTTGCAGGGTGCATTATCCTGCTGAAAGAGGCCACCGCCATCAGGGAATATACTATTGCCATGAAGGGGTGTATCTGGTGTGCAACGATGTTTATGTAGGTGGCACATGTCAAATTGACATCCGCATGAATAGGCGAACCCAGGGTTTCCCAGGGGAACGTTGCCCAGAACATCACACTGCTTCCCACTTGTCTTCCCACAGTGCATCCTGGTGCCATCACTTCTCCAGGTAAACAATGTACATGTACATGGCCATCCATGTGATCTAAAAGAAAACAGGACTCATCAGACCAGGTGACTGTCTTCCGCTAATCCAAGGTCCAATTCTGATGCCGACTGTAGGTGTTTTCGATGGTGGACAGGGGTCATCATGGGCACTCTGACCATTCTGCGGCTACCCATACGCAGCAGGGTGCGATGCACTGTGTGTTGTGACATGTCCCTCCTGTAACTAACCATCATTACAATTTTCTGTGACTTGTGTCACAGTAGAGCTTCTGTCAGTTCAGACCAGGTGGGATGGCCTGCGTTGCCCTCACGCATCAGTGAGCCTTGGGTGCCCATCACCCTGTTGCCAGATTGTGGTTTGTCCCTCCTCGGACCACTGTCAGTAGGTACTGACTACTGCTGACCGGGAGCACCCCACAAGCCTTTGCCGTTTCAGAGATGCTCTGACCCAGTCGTCTGGCCATAACAGTTTGGCCCTTGTCAAAGTCGCCCAGGTCTCGACTCCTGCCCATTTCTCCTGCATCCAACACACTGACTATGAGAACTGATTGTTCACTTACCATCTAATCTACCCAGACCTTGACTTGTACCCTTGTTTGGAAATGATCAATGCTATTTGGTTCACCTGGGAGTGGTCATAATGTTTTGGCTCATCTGTGTGTGTGTGTGTGTGTGTGTGTGTGTGTGTGTGTGTGTGTGTGTGTGTGTGTGTGTGTGTGTGTGTGTGTCCCCTGCTCTGTGAAATCGGTCTGAGACGATGCAGTCAGTCTCAAACATGTTTTGGAAAGGGCAACTTCAGTTTGTGGCCTTCGTACAAACAGACCACACTACTGTATTTGTGTCTCCGGAGGAGGGGAAAAAAAAAATCCCTGCTTACTAAAAAGCTCAAGTCTGGAAGAAGGAGCATAGCTGTCAAGTTATCAATAGCAGGTCTATGCACCCACCACTCACCCAATAGAGCCATACTGGAAGGCTGGAGAAAAGCAGATTGGCTCTTTTATGAATTTAAGGATGCCTGGATAGTTCAAGTGCAGCACAGTTGAAATAACACACTGAGAATTCAAAGCAGATAGTGAGCTTCTTGAAGAACTCGCAGCCACTGAGCAGACTTGTTACACATCGTCAGTGTTATTTCAGCGTACCTATGGGTCATGGAAAGCTCGTAAAGAGCCATGGGATCGGAAACTTGCAGGGAATGTATGGAAAAGGATACCTAAATGTGTTGGAAGCTCACTGGAACCTTCTTTTTAACTTCCCTTGTGTGTTCTAGATGTCAACACGTTGGAAAAAAAAGAGCGATTCGAATTGAAGTTTGAATAGTATTTGTTTATATTGTAAAATACAAGCAAAAAACAAACAAAAACAAAAAAAATGGTGTTTTCACCATTGGCACTTCTGCTGAAAACTTCGACGGGCAAAAGTGAACGGAGTAAAATGGTCAACTTCCCAGTGCCAATTCTTTGTGGTCTCTTGATTTTGCTGTCACGAGGGCTGCTATAGTTTTAAATGTCTGCTGCTGTTCTCTCCCTCGTTGGGCCGGAATAAACACTGACCAGATGTTTTGAATCAAACCGCTGCAGAGACCCGCGGCTCATGCAACCACCCTGCCTCTACTTCTGCAGGAATTCAGCCCCGTCGCGATGCAGGCGCTGACTTCTGTGACATGTATTTAAAATGCACCGTCTACCTTCGCTGGTCTGATGGTGGGATATCGCCACCGGTCCATGGCTTATGCATCATGACTATTGCTGAAAGCCAGCCTACTCTACCAGATGTTTTGACAGATGGAAGCTCTTTCGCTGGTCTTAAACCACACTTTTAAATCAGCTGGTAAAAATATCTGGTCAGCTGAAGAATCCAGTATAGCCGTTGTCAGTGGCTGGTTTTCTGGCCTGGTAAGGTTCTCATTCAGACATGGCTTCATGACGCTACGAAATATCAGTAACGACTCCCATTTATTAGATTACCCACAATTCCACACAGTTCTTATTTCAGTAGTTCTGAGGCTCATGAATCCCCCCCTTTAACAATATGGCCCCATGTTGAAGCAGATTCCATGGGAGAGACAACACGTGACTCAAGACTGGGTTTAGACTGATTTAACTGGGTCTGCCCATCTAGGAATCAGGAAATCGCATAGTGAAATCATTTAGTGAAAGGCGGCCGGTGCTTCCAACACTTTGTTCACTCAATATATTAGAAACACATGGAGGGCAAATCTGCACGGCACATCCTACGATGATAATGAGCAAATTACGTTGAAAGCAAAAGTAGTGTGGGGGAACGCGCTCTGGGTTTGTGATGAACTGAAATGACTGGCAGTCTCCTTTAATATTGCATCCGTGGGCTTGACTGGACTGTGTCTGTTCCTCCCCACATCTGCAGCTGAGATGATGGAGAGGTCAAGACGCCCGCAACAGTTGGCTCTCGGCCTTCTGTTCTGGGTTTGGCTGCCTTCCTGCCTCGCACAGACCACACCGTCGACTGCGACCACCACCCCGGCCACCACCCCGGCCACCGCCACGCGCACCCCCCAGCCCCAGAGCGAGCGTCTGAGGTTCAGACTGGCGGGATACCCGCGTAAACACAACGAGGGGCGGATCGAGATTTTCTACAAGGGCGAGTGGGGCACCATCTGTGATGACGACTTCTCCCTGACGAATGCCAACGTGCTCTGCCGCCAACTGGGCTTTGTCTCAGCCACGGGTTGGACCCACAGTGCCAAATACGGCAAGGGCCAAGGCGAGTACAAATGTATTCTGTGCCCTAGATTCTTCTTATGTGTGTAAGACGCCGACGGCTGGCTTCAGCATGCGAGTTTCAGTTGTTCGAGCCTTAAAATATTGAGGTCAGACAAATAGTAAACTCGGGCTCTCTCAGGGGATCTCATTTCCGTTCACCAGTGCTGCTGGTTTCTATTCTAGGCAGTTCATTACATTCACCTGTTGTTCCAATTATTCCAGTCTCCAGCCGGGGGGATTTAGACCTGGAACAACGGATGACTGTAATTTAACTACCTGGCAGAGTAGAAACCAGCAGTACTGGTGGTACCTGAGCACCTGTTTGCGAAACAATTGGCAGTATAATTTGAGATCTGAAATTTCTTTTATTATGAGCAGACCAGAAGTTTTTGCACATATTTTTGGCACTCTTCTGTGGAACATCTGATGAAGGGTGAGATTTTACTACGTTAGGACATTTCAGATTCTGATGAATAAAATGTCAATAGTAGAAACATAAATCTGAATTGACTTTCACTGTGAAAACCATGGAACTTTTTTTTTTAGTATTGAAATAGTAAAAACCAACCTTCTGCTACTCCAATCAGATTAAAAAAATAAAGGTGCTACCATTTAATTAAGAATAATATTAGTAGACTGGTACTGTGACTGCACCTGTCCAAGGGTCTCCTTGCCTTTCCTCCCAATGCCTTCTGGGATAGATCCCCCTGCAACCTTGAATTTGATAAGGTGGGTATAAATGAATGAATGGATGAATGGATAATTTGAGCCCGGTCTGATGAATATCGGCAAGTAATAAAAACAACTTGACACTTACAAAACAAAAACTTCATAATGCTGTCATGTGTTTGACATGTGAGGGCAGCTGATTTCCCGGCCAGCTGAAAACTTTCAGAGATCTGATGTTCTTCCAAAATATAGCAACCGTGAGACTCCCTCCGCCAGTTTCCCAAGGCCAGGGATCACGTTGGACCCGTACTGACTGTCTTTTGTCTTGTGCAGGGAAAATCTGGCTGGACAACGTGCTGTGCAACGGAGGTGAGAAGAGCATCGAGTTGTGTAAGTCTCGCGGCTGGGGCAACAGCGACTGCACTCACGATGAGGATGCAGGGGTGGTGTGCAAGGATGAGCGGATCCCCGGCTTTGTGGACTCCAATGTCATCGATGTAAGCCACCAAAATCCTTTTAACAGACATTTCGGGATTGTGTTGGTCTGTGCGTTTAACACCATTTATCAGCCCCATACCGAGCCACAATCACCTCGCAAATAATCGTAAAAATGCTGCGTTATTTAGGCTAAGACGTTGTTAGAAGCTCGTAAAACCCTTTTTTTGTGTGCGTTTGCCGCCACTTCACACTAACAGGCCTACTAATGCACAGCCTATGGAGTGTGTAAGGTTCGCTCCACATGGGAGGCATTTAATGCACTGCTGCAAGTCTACCTGTAGCCAGTCGTTCATGCCAGACATACGGTGCTGATTAGGTCTATACCATGTGTTCTGCTAAACCGTGTCATACAACAGCTTTTCCAAGTCTGCTGGCTTGGAGTGACATAATGTAAATACAACTATTACTACTACTGCTACTGCTACTACTACTAAACTACTACTACTACTGCTACTGCTACTACTACTGCTACTACTTCTACTACTTCTACTATTACTACTACTGCTACTACTATTACTGCTACTACTGCTACTACTACTACTACTACTACAGCTACTACTATTACTGCTGCTACTGCTGCTGCTGCTACTACTACTACTACTACTACTACTGGTGCTGCTGCTGCTGCTACTGCTACTGCTACTATTACTACTACAGCTACTAGTTTATTTACCATAGCATCTCTGGTTATTACTGGTTTCTAATAATATCAATGATAATAATGAAACCAGTAATGACCAGAGATGTTGTGGTAAATACAAAGGCAGATAAACTCGGATCTTCAGCCAGTTATCAACATTATGCAACCAACTACCAATATGGGTTTTCAGAAAAGCCTCAATTTATTATTTTCCCATAGAAGTACACTGTTCTCTACAACTTACGATTCAGTTTGGTACTATTTAATTTGGTGTGTACTATGAATTTATGCAATGGAGATTCGTGTCAGCCTTAAAAAAGGAAGAAGGTAAAGTACATTCTGCAGATGGGTGAACAGCACCACTGGTACCACTGCTAATGATTATAACAAATTAGGCAAAAGGGACATAATCAGAGTAAGTTGCACTCCTTCTACCCAAAGAGACCTAAACATCTTTCAGTGGTCTACATTCAGAACTAAAGACCATTATTGTATCTTTGCATCCTTGTTGTTCTGTATGTCAGTACTGTGCCTTGTTTACCAAGTGTGCTGTGTTGTGCTCTAGCACAGAACATAGAAGCTCTGTCTGTCTGTATGTCCGTCTGTTGTTTAATAACTATAATCAGAATGTATTCTTCATATGCTACCATGTAGTCAACAGGGTGGTGCTAGCTAACGCTGACAGCTCGTGCCCAACAAACTGACAGCACATTCTATGACAGACTGTTTTTGTGCAGTCGCAGATGTTTGAGAAGTGGGGTCATGACCACAAGGCTGCTGGGTCAGATCCCTGGAACATCTGGCAAAAACCCAGGCTGGGAAAATGCATCCGCAGTGCCGCCCTATCTGTCAACAGCTACTGTCGGTGTGCCTTTGAGCAGGGCATTTGACCGTAAACTGCTCGAGGGGGGGTGTTCATGGGCCGGGAGCAGAATAGTGTCGTTGTACCGGGAAGCTTCCAAGGTATGAAGCTAGCCGTGAAGCAGAGAGAAGCTCAACAAACCCCCTAAACATCAAGTTGAATAAATCTGATAGGGCGGTTCAATTTTACTCTGAAAGATCGTTTGGTGTGATAGGAGTTTTCACCTGTCCGTCATTTTTTCCTTTGTTCTTAGTGGCTCCTCTCTCACGGTGGCCGCTCCGAGGTGAGCGAGGTCTGAATGAGGGGCTCGCCTCTGGGATTTATCTGAACTCTGCATAAAGATTGGAAGGCAATGTGTTTCAAGCAGCCTTAAATCTTAATTCAGGACTGAGACGTGTCTCTCTCGCCACAACGCAGCGTTACATACTTCAAAATGAGAAGGAATTCACAAGATCCGAGTGGGAGTAAAAAAAGAAAAGGGGGGGGGCGTATATGGAACTTCTTTCCCTCTTTGTGCCCCTCCTGTTGTTGCCAGGCAGACTCCGTCAAATGTGGCGTCCAGACTACAATCCCAGACTGCAGCCATCTTTTTTTCTTCCACTCGCCCACAGCTGCAGTGAGTCAGTGCGAAGCCGGCAGTCGGAGATAGTCACGTTTCCCACTTACACGCTGATAGCGAGGGGCTTAGGTTCCCGTGCCCACCATGGCTCTCCATAACGGCCGTGACTCACCGGCTAGCCTGCTCAGCTCATTTCTGCTCTACTCATTCAAGCCTCTCTCACTAGGTGTGCTCACAGAGTCCGATTCCCATCAGCTCAAAAGGGCTTGATTAGTTCGAAATATTTCATTCTTGTGACCATCTGCATACCACAACACATCTGTATGCATATGAGTGTGTGTGCACAAGTACTGTGTGTGTGTGTGTGTGTGTGTGTGCGCGCGCTAGTTGCATTCTGCTGAAGTTCAAAGCCTTTATTAAAGGCAGTCTTTCCTAACTTATTATTAGCAATAATGTGATCTTTGTCAGGTTTATATTTCTTTATTAGTTATCACATTCATATTTCATTATGGATCCAAACCACAGATTATAACAGATCCCCACATTTTAAATACTAAAAGCAAATCTCCCCCCTGCCCTGCCCTGCCCTGCCCTGCCCTGGCCTGGCCTGCCCTGCCCTGCCCTGCCCTGCCTTGCCCTGCGTTGGCCTTGCCTTGCCTTTTTCTCCCCAATTGTACTTGGCCAATTACTCCACTCTTCCCGGTCGCTGCTCCAGCCCCTCCGCCAATCTGGGGAGGGCTACAGACTACCACATGCCTCCTCTGATACATGTGGAGTCGCCGGCTGCTTCTTTTCACCTGACAGTGAGGAGTTTCACCAGGAGATGTAGCACGTGGGAGGATCACGCTATTCCCCCCAGTTCCCCCTCCCCCCCGAACAGGCGCCCTGACCGACCAGAGGAGGCGCTAGTGCAGTGACCAGGACACATACCCACATCTGGCTTCCCACCCGCAGACACAGCCAATTATGTCTGCAGGATGCCCGACCAAGCTGGAGGTAACACGGGGATTCGATCCGGCGATCCCCGTGTTAGGTAGGCAACAGAATAGACCGCTACGCTACCCGGACGCCCACTAAAAGCAAATCTAATCCTCTTGTTGACTGAGTTGTTCTCCTCCCCATCAGGCGAATGTTGTGGAGGAGAACAGCGTCGAGGAGGTGCGCCTGAAGCCCGTGGTCGCCATGGCCAAAAAGAAGATGCCCATCTCGGAGGGCGTGGTGGAGGTGAAGCACAAAGACGGTTGGGTGCAGATCTGCGACCTCGGGTGGACGGTCAAAAACACACGCGTGGTCTGTGGCATGTTGGGATTCCCACACGAGAGGAAGGTCAACAAGAACTTCTACAAGTAAGTGACACTTGTCCCGATGGATGACCTTCCACCACGCAACACACCGATTTCCATTACTGGTTTACGACATGGGGGAAATGCATTAAATGATTTGGAAGGGTGTGGAAAAGTTTGAGAAATGACATTAATGGTATGCTGAATGTTTGAAATAGGATAAAATGAAAGAAAATACCAAAAGGTTGTGAAAAGTCAAGATATTCAACATCACATGGTGCCATAGTGAATTACCAACATAATCAGCCTACTTTGAAACCGAAAGAAAAATAAGGAATAAAATTGCAAGGTCTAATAATTAGGGTACTGAAAGAATAAAATTCAGAACTGAATGATCTATTATATGGCAAAGACCTGTCCTACCAGCAAGACTTTTCACTTGCTGGTAGGTTACTTACAGACGCAAGTTGGTGGTTAGATTCCCATTATAAGAGTGGCTCATGCCATGCATCCCAGTGTTATGGCATTGCATATCATATACATCCCATAGTGTAATATCACTGCATATCATACACATCCCACAGTGTAATATCACTGCATATCATACACATGCCAGTGTTATGGCATTGCATATCATATACATTATCCATTAATCCATTATCCAAGCCATTTATCCCAATTGGGGTCACGGGATGCTGGAGCCTATCCCAGCAGTCACTGGGCGGCAGGCAGGTAGACACCCTGGGCAGGCCGCCAGTCCATCACAGGGCCGACACATTCACACCTGGGGACAATTAAATATGGCAGATTCACCTGACCTACATGTCTTTGGACTGCGGTGTCATATACATTCATATCATATTTGCATATACATCCCATGGTGCTATGGCATTGCATATCATACACATCCCATAGTGTAATGTCATTGCATATCATATTCTTTGGCCTCCACTTCCTGTCTGGCAAGTATGGTGGCAGCATGTCCACCAAAGTGCCAGCAGGCTCTCAAGGCTTTGTTAGGTGAGAGACTGAACATGATAGGGACTGTCAATTTCCATCATGTAAGACTTTCCTTACTGACTGCCAGCAAGGCAGTCTGACACACGTGACCAGAGGGAAAGCACTGGGATGATCCTGTTTGTTTGGCTTCTGTTTTTTTCTGCAAAGGATGTTTTTGTTTTTCTAGGGATCAGTTGCAAAAATAGCCCTTTTTGAGTCAAGTTAGCTTGTGTGTGTGTGTGTGTGTGTGTGTGTGTGTGTGTGTGTGTGTGTGTGTGTGTGTGTGTGTGTTTGTGTGTGTGTGTTTGTTCCTTCGATTTTTGTCACTTAGTGAAGAGAGTTGATGAGCAGATTTTCAGCTGCCAGCAGTAATGGAAGATAACCAACAGGTCTCGTTCACTGGGTTTGAGCATCAGGAGTGCGTTCCTTAGTTGTTAGCTGATGACTGACTCGAGGTTAAAAATATAAGATATGGGCATCCGGGTAGCGGGGCGGTCTATTCTGTTGCCTACCAACACAGGGATCACCGGTTCGAATCCCCGTGTTACCTCCGGCTTGGTCGGGCGTCCCTACAGACACAATTGGCCGTGTCTGCTGGTGGGAAGCCGGATGTGGGTATGTGTCCTGGTTGCTGCACTAGCGCCTCCTCTGGTTGGTCGGGGACCCTGTTCGGGGAGGGGAGAATAGCGTGATCCTCCCATCTACCCACTGCTACCTATTTACCATTCAAATGACTGAATAAAGATTAAACCACATTAGTGCATTCATAGTCAGGCATATCTGACCTCACTGAGGGCATCAACATTGAGATAATAATATAATAATAAATTGTACTGGACGAATAGATTCAATCTGCTTTTTTTCTAATTCGTTGTGTAATTATGAGGTATTTACGTAAAGTCAAACTTTGGGGATTTCATCTCTTCATTCATTTAATTTTTCGAAACTCAGTGAGTTCTGTTTTGTTTTGGGTTTTTTTTTGCTAGAAAACCCTGAGATGTGTTTTGATGTATGATTCAGTGTGACTAGGTGTGCGAGGGCCGTAAATCCGGCAGTGGGCCCTGGGGTCTTAAGTTTCCCCCACCTCGACGTAACCTTTCCAGTATGACCACGCACATTCCAGGCCTCGCTCCAGTAGGAAGGGCTTTGTTTTTTTCCTCCGGTTACGTGCAGATGGTTCACAGTAGTACGAGGGGAAATGTGTGTTTTCTCTCAGTCGTGTGTGAAGGCTGAGGCTCAGAGAAGCTGCGGGCGTGCCAGCAGGGGGATGGTGAGCATTTTCCAAACGCACAGACTACAACAACCTGAGTGTCGCCAACCTGACGGCATCAATAGTCAAATTGTTCTCCGTCGTCAAACTCACAGTAGACACATGGCCCCTTTTTTTTCTAGTAAATCAGACTCTTACTCTTACGAAATATGTCCTTGAAGTTTGACTTTGAGTGACAAGCCCTACAAACGCCAGGAATTCTATATCAAATTAGAATAATTGTCCCCGTCAAAGCTCACCACAAAGGCTTGGGTTTTATATTCCAGTGCTGACAAAAGGTGCAAATCCGACAGACGACCTTGAAAACAACAAATGCGAGCGATTTTGACAGATTTGATAAGATTTTCAGCCGGTATCAGGGGCAGACTGTCAACAAAAAGAAGCCCGGGAATTTGCTGTCAAGCGGCCCCAATGTGATAAACCAAATTCAAACTAACACAACATTATTTTTTTGTTGCTTAGTTCAGATATGTGCGTTAGTTTAGATATAGGTGTTCTTAGTTTGGATATATGTGTTCTTAGTTTAGATATACACTACCGTTCAAAAGTTTGGGATCACCCAAACAATTTTGTGTTTTCCATGAAAAGTCACACTTATTCACCACCATATGTTGTGAAATGAATAGAAAATAGAGTCAAGACATTGACAAGGTTAGAAATAATGATTTGTATTTAAAATAAGATTTTTTTTACATCAAACTTTGCTTTCGTCAAAGAATCCTCCATTTGCAGCAATTACAGCATTGCAGACCTTTGGCATTCTAGCTGTTAATTTGTTGAGGTAATCTGGAGAAATTGCACCCCACGCTTCCAGAAGCAGCTCCCACAAGTTGGATTGGTTGGATGGGCACTTCTTTGAGCAGATTGAGTTTCTGGAGCATCACATTTGTGGGGTCAATTAAACGCTCAAAATGGCCAGAAAAAGAGAACTTTCATCTGAAACTCGACAGTCTATTCTTGTTCTTAGAAATGAAGGCTATTCCATGCGAGAAATTGCTAAGAAATTGAAGATTTCCTACACCGGTGTGTACTACTCCCTTCAGAGGACAGCACAAACAGGCTCTAACCAGAGTAGAAAAAGAAGTGGGAGGCCGCGTTGCACAACTGAGCAAGAAGATAAGTACATTAGAGTCTCTAGTTTGAGAAACAGACGCCTCACAGGTCCCCAACTGGCATCTTCATTAAATAGTACCTGTTAGAGCCTGTTTGTGCTGTCCTCTGAAGGGAGTAGTACACACCGGTGTAGGAAATCTTCAATTTCTTAGCAATTTCTCGCATGGAATAGCCTTCATTTCTAAGAACAAGAATAGACTGTCGAGTTTCAGATGAAAGTTCTCTTTTTCTGGCCATTTTGAGCGTTTAATTGACCCCACAAATGTGATGCTCCAGAAACTCAATCTGCTCAAAGAAGTGCCCATCCAACCAATCCAACTTGTGGGAGCTGCTTCTGGAAGCGTGGGGTGCAATTTCTCCAGATTACCTCAACAAATTAACAGCTAGAATGCCAAAGGTCTGCAATGCTGTAATTGCTGCAAATGGAGGATTCTTTAACGAAAGCAAAGTTTGATGTAAAAAAAATCTTATTTCAAATACAAATCATTATTTCTAACCTTGTCAATGTCTTGACTCTATTTTCTATTCATTTCACAACATATGGTGGTGAATAAGTGTGACTTTTCATGGAAAACACGAAATTGTTTGGGTGATCCCAAACTTTTGAACGGTAGTGTATGTGTGTTCTTAGTTTGGATATATGTGTACTGAGTTGTGGACTGAATTTGGATAAATGTGTTCTTATTTTGGATATGTGTGTTCTTAGATTGGATATATGTGTTCTTGGTTTGGATATATGTGTTCTTAGTTTGGATATGTGTGTTCTTAGTTTGGATATGTGTTCTTAGTTTGGATATGTGTTCTTAGTATGGATATATGTGTTCTTAGTTTGGATATATGCGTTTAGTATGGATATATGTGTTCTTAGTTTGTATATATGTGTTCTTAGTTTGTATATATGTGTTCTTAGTTTGGATTTGTGTGTTCTTAGTTTGGATATATGTGTTCTTATTGTGGATATGTGTGTTCTTAGTTTGGATATATATGTGTTCTTAGTTTGGATATATGTGTTCTTATTGTGGATATGTGCGTTCTTAGTTTGGATATGTGTGTTTAGTTTGTATATATGTGTTCTTAGTTTGGATATGTATGTTTAGTTTGGATATATGTGTTCTTATTGTGGATATGTGTGTTCTTAGTTTGGATATATGTGTTCTTAGTTTGGATATGTATGTTTAGTTTGGATATATGTGTTCTTATTGTGGATATGTGTGTTCTTAGTTTGGATATATGTGTTCTTAGTTTGGATATATGTGTTATTGGTTTGGATATATGTGTTATTGGTTTGGATATGTGTTTAATTTGGCTATATGTGTTCTTAGTTTGGATGTGTTCTTAGTAGTTTGGATATGTGTTCTTAGTTTGGATTTGTGTGTTCTTAGTGTGGATATATGTGTTCTTAATTTGGATATGTGTGTTTAGTTTGTATATATGTGTTCTTAGTTTGGATATATGTGTTCTAGTTTGGATTTACGTGTTGTAGTTTGTAGGTTTTGTTAGTTCTTGTAGTTTTTGAATATGCGTTTTTGTCTTTGTGTTGCACTGCTGTGGGCTGGGGGAAATGATGTTTCATTTCATCTGATCAACGCAAGTACATGAAGTGACATGACAAAGTGTTCCTGATTCCTGATGTATGTTGATCAACGAACCATTAATTAAAAGAAACCACAATTTGTATTGTGTGTGTTAGGCTGATATGTAAAACGATGAAACTAATGTTCCAAGGTTTTCCTCCTCATCTTTGTGTACAGAAAATAAAAATTCAAAGTTGAATTAATGAATTACTTTTAAACTCTATTGTTCAGTGGCCCTGGCTGGTCGTCACGCACAGCCATCTCCATAGAGGTCCCTGCAAAGACTTCCTCAAAACTGTCCCTGTCTGACTCAGGTTCATCTGTTTTTCATAAATACATAAAATAGACATCATTTGGACTGTCTGACATGAGCTTCAAACATCGTTGTATTCATTAAATTCACGATGAATAGTCCAACCTATACATAGACAAATACACACATAGTGTATTATGCAACATTATGCAACATGCCTGAACTTCCTGATGGCCAGTCTATGCCTGGCCGTTAATCAGTCAATGACTTAGATGACCTTGTAAAGGAATGAACCATTGGCTTTGTTGTTGTCTGATATATTTTTCTTGGGTCATGAAGTAACTTTTCCCTTTATACCGCAGCTCATCCGACCTCTTCGGCATTTTCTGGCTTAACCACACGTACAGCCCGCTAAAGACAGTACTATGTTGGAAAATATGGCAGTACTCCTGCCAGGCTAAGAAGGTAAACACTATGCGGGTAAACACTATGCAACTGACACCGTTGTCAGTTGACTGTAAAAATAGTAAAAGATAATTACTATGTGTCAGACTGGTAGCACTGCTATAAAGCTAGCTGAGCTCAAATGGTCTGAATGTATATATTGTAATGACCACGGATGTGTAGCTCGCTAGCCCTTGGCTAACGGGCCGGACGCTTTAGTTAGCGCGGCCGCCTGTGGTCTGGGCTACCTGGGTTCAGTTCCCAGCTGCAGCGGATTTGTAGCTGCCCCCTTAATTCGCTACATTGGCGTCAGAAGTGGGATAGTGAGGCTGAGGCCATCGGAAACGCGTGCACCCAGAGGCGTGAGGGAGTTGCTATGCTGAAGTGCAGGGATGCACTTCCCAAAGGAGGGGGGGGGGGTAGTGTAACGACCACGGATGTGTAGACTCTCTAGACCTTGGTTAACGGGTCAGACCCTGTAGTTGACTGGTTAGTGCAGTCGCCCATGGTCTGGGCTACCCGGGTACGGTTCCTGGCTGCGGCGGATTCCCGGCTGCCCCCCTGAATTCGCTACAATATTGTGTGCCAAGAGAAAGATCATCTATTTCCAGTTTCCCGTTGAGTATTTGTAGATTCCACATAGGTTAATATTTGCCTTTTTACAACTCAACAGCACCTTTTGGGTCAGATGCATGATGTTACAAAATGCATCATAAAACAGAAAACATACCAGAACCACATAATGCTATAGTGTGTGTATACACAGAATTAGTACACTCCCCCACTAACAGGTGCCGGATCATGTGTTATCCATCCATCATGTCTGCCATCCCGCACTGAACATCCATGTCACTCAGGGGTCAGGTTTTGCCATTCACATGACGTATACATCAAGTGTTTTCATGGAGACATGAAGGAAACGGCGTCCAGGCTTCTTAAAAGGATGCCGTGGTGGGAAATAGGAAAGATCTGAAGTAAGAAGGACATTTATTCAGTCATTCTGGGTGGCAGAAAATGTAGTACCAATAACCCCTTTGTTGTTTTTGGCTTACGTGTCTCTATACAGCTACACCACACACAGTCAGCTATGTGTTATTTCAGCTGTCTAATACTAAGACTACTGTAGATGGCCAACACTCAACACTGCTCTGTGTTTTGCATGGTTTTAAACTCTGTAATGCTAACAGACTTAAGTTATTTGCCTGTAGCAGCTTCACAACATGAGCTGTCCAGACTCCAGGAATGTCAAAAATGTAAATCATTAAAAGTTGTTTAACAAATCCTTTTCTGTGTGTGCGTGTGCGTGTGCGTGTGCGTGTGTGTGTGTCCCTTGCAATGTGAAAAAGTTCACAATTGTATGAGGGTCCGTACAAGCCATAATTCATTCTGGCCCTCTCATGTACATACATACATACATACAGTGAAAATGTATTAATGTGTGAGTTTAAATATACAAATATGAGAATAAAAATGTGTGGGTGTAAGAATGAAAATATATGTAATATACATCTAATATGTGTGAAAGGAGAATGCATGTATGTGAGAGGGCCAGAACATATCGCGGCTTGTACAGCCCCGCATAGTGCTGTCAATCAACCTTTCTCTCTCCCCCTCCATTTGACGTCACATGGCCGTTTCACCGTTTCAGAAAGCTCAAAAAGAGAGCAGCAGAGAAAGTGTCCAAGCCAAAGGTTAAAGCGTCATCAGCAGGAAGGTACACTCTACACAGGACAACCCACCGTCTACGTCCTATTCACATCCTCAGTGAATGTAGTATACGTCGTATCTCCGACAGTGGGTTTCCTATAGATGTAGAAAATAACCGTGTAGTATGTAGCAAGTCCTTACATTTCTTTCTAATATTTGATTACTGGTGTATGCAGCATGTGAATGGGTTGTTAATGTTTTGTTTCATCGGGTAAGACTCCGGCTTTTGCGGTTTTATTATCTGCAGTTTCAGCTGTTTTTTGGTTTTTTTTTTTGTAATGTTTGCCTTTGTTTTAGGTTTGTATCTCATTTCCTTTTTTCCATTTTTCTCCTTAAACGCGGCACAGATTGACACCAAATCAGTGGCAAGCACTCGGCAGTTTCTGAGGTTTTGTACCTGCCACTTCTTCCGAAGTGCAACCAAGTACTGTCCAATCAGTACTTGGTTCATTAAACGTGAACACATTGGTCTGCTTGACAATGGCACGGGGATTTTACTGACATAGAGAAAACAGGTCAGGCGTGCTTGTGTGTAATTTGCTAACAGCCTGTCAGCGTGACAGATGTTTGTCAACCTGTGCTGTGTGCGAACGATGAAGGCTGTTTTATTTTCAGGGTTTAATCCAGTCTAATCAAAGGCCGCAGCTGGAATCCTTCTTCTCCGTTACGGCGTACCTTCTGGAGGAGGCCAATAACTTACATCCTGGTCCTCACAGCTTATCTTCTCGCTGTGCACACCAGGTTTGACAGCCACATGAAAACCCGGGCTTTTTTGAAGGTGGATTTATTTCCTTCATCTGTGGTCGACAGCTTATTGGAAAAAATTTGATGTGGTCACTTGAAATGCCCTGATATATAGTACACAAACCCCCAACCAGACTTAGAGGGTTAAAGCTAATACCAGGAAATACCTGATCTACTGTAGTAATTTGGAGCGGCAAGGTGGCCCAGTGGTTAGCGCTGTCGCCTCCCAGCAAGAAGGTCCCGGGTTCGAACCCCGGGGTTGTCCAACCTTTGGGGGGGTCGTCCTCTGTGTGGCGTTTGCATGTTCTCCCTGTGTCTGTGATGGGTTTTCTGCGGGTGCTCTGTTTTCCCCACCATCAAAAGAAACATCTACGTTAGGGTTAGTACTCCTGTCTGTGCCCCTGAGCAAGGCAATGGGAAATGAACTGGAGTTGGTCCCCGGGTGCAGCATGAAGGCGGCGGCCCACTGCTCCGAGCCACACAGATCACAGCTAGGATGGCTTAATGTGCAGTAACTGAATTTCCCCAAGGGGATTAATAAAGGAAACTTAATTAACAATAATTATGAATATTTGCTTCAACTAGCTCAACAACAAGATGGCTGCACTTTGTAGACTTAGAACAACAACAACAACAAAAAAAACGCATTTCTAAATGGTCCCCTGTATTTGAGCTGCTTGAGGGGCAATTTGGTCGTCCCACTCATGAACTTGAACGCCCCCAAACCTGAAAGCAGAATATGGTAAATACAAATGACTGGTCTTCTGTGAAGAATCTCTCAAAAATATCCATCCATCCACCCATTATCTAGTCCCACTAAGTCCGTTTCAGCGTGGCGGGGTACTGGAGTGTGCCCCAGCAGGCGCTGTGAGGACATCCTGGACAGCCACCAGTCCATCACAGAGCCTCCTCAAAGATCTGGAGCCGAGAACTCCTCCCAGGCCTTCATACTGACTTGGAGCCATGTCACCTTCTGGTTATCTGCACTCCAGATATGTCAACGCAAATTTGAGAATTGAAAAATCACAATTAAAATTTGGGTCCTGTATCTAAAAGCATTTAAGAGCCCCCCCCACCCCACCCCCCGAACCGATATTGCTCAGTGTGTTTGATTATATGGCCATTTAACATAATCCTCTGATTATGAGGCCTGCGTCCACATGCATGTCACTGCAACCCACCCAAAAGTGAAAGAAATGCCGTATGGGAACAAAGTCGATGTGCAGCCATGAGGTTCACATCGCATCTCATAGTCGGAGTAACGTAGTTCTGCGCTACTAACCAACACGCTGATGCTTCACGGAGGTGTCAGCTATGAGGCTCTGCTTTTCACGCTGTGTCCAAGTAATGTGTCCCTCTATCACAATAACCGTTTTCTGCGTCTAGTTTGGAATAGCAACCGTATCGTGTCACTTTTCAGCTGAGCATATCCACCTTGTAAAACCTCCAGGTGAAGCCTGTTCAAAACCACCCGTACAGTTTAAAATCACACGGGTGGGTTTCCTCCCAGAGTTCAATACGCTATCTGTCAGTGCGGTTATCGGCCCACAGCACTGATCTATTAAGATTGAAAATAAGTTGTGTTGGAAAGTAGCGCCGGTGTTTGGTGTCCCAAACTAGACAAATGTTTTGGGTTTTTTTAAAAGCAAAACCTCTTTTATCTGCATTTTACCAGCATCACACTTTTCTATTGACAGTAAGATTGCATCGGGTGGGCGTCCGGGTGGCGTGGCGCTCTATTCCGTTGCCTACCAACGTGGGGATCGGCGGTTCGAATCCCCGTCTTACCTCCGGCTTGGTCGGGCGTCCCTACAGACACAATTGGCCGTGTCTGCAGATGGCAAGCCGGATGTGGGTGTGTGTCCTGGTCGCTGCACTAGCGCCTCCTCTGGGCGGTCGGGGAGTCTGTTCAAGGGGGAGGGGGAACTGGGGGTGGAATAGCGTGATCCCCCCCACGTGCTACGTCCCCCTGGTGAAACTCCTCACTGCCAGGTGAAAAGAACCGGCTGGCGACTCCACGTGTATCGGAGGAGGCATGTGGTAGTCTGCTACGCCCCCCACCCCCACCCCTGGATTGGCACATGGGGTGGAGCAGCGACTTGGACGGCTCGGAAGAGAGGGGGAATTGGCCGGATACAACTGGGGAGAAAAACAAGGGTGGGGGGAAAATCTGAAAAAAAAAGAAAAAGATTGCATCGTGTATAGCCTGTCTTGTTTACAAGCTTGTGTAATTTTTGTGTAACTTATACGAATGTTGCATAACCTTCACAGAAAGTTGAATCATTTCATCCGGAGCATGTTTATTGAGACAAACGACCATCCCTGAACCGAGGCAGCGGGGGGGGGGGGGTAAGAGTATATCTGTCACCATCTTACGATGCTGTGATCGCAAGCATTCCCAAATCCTCCGTGAATAGTGCACATGGCCACGGTAACTCTAGTTAATGGCCAGGCCCATATTTGCATATGAGACTGGTCGTTGGTTTCGGTGGTGATGCCACTGTATTGTTTATAAGGGTGGGGACACCTGCAGCCAGTTGAGACCGCAGAGGTCCCTTAGATCAAATGTATCCGTCAGTAAACATTGTATCCAGATGAACTGATTCAACCTTCTGTGGTTTACTCACCTGGATTATTGAGCATGCATCAAGACATCATGTAACCTCCCCCCCCCCCCCCCCTGTTTGTCAGATCATTTTCCCCTTCCTAACTGTACCGTTTACCTTGCAGGCAGTCATCCAAAGCTAAAGCTAACTCTAAGTCTAAACACAGCGAGTCTGGCAAAAGGTAACCTGAGGGGGGGGGGAAGATTTTATTTACTGGATAAACATGGAACAGGCAAACTAACTCATTTTGAAAACAACCACACACATTCTGCTTTCGCGCGCCCCACAGACTACCCGCCATACCAGCTCAACCATAATAATCTGTGCCACGTTAGCCATAACAGGCTTCGGTATGTTTGACTCCGGCTGCTTCCTTCAGCCACGTCCATCATCTCAAAAAGCAAGCCGCGTTAGCCTGACTGACACTGGATTGATGGGTGTTCGATGCAACAACTTGAACTTCAACACTTATTCTCAAAAGCAAGCAGTTTTACTATGTAGCGCAGAAGAACCGTGTGGCCCCGGCTTCGTCATTCATTCATTCATTCATTCATTCATTCATTCATCCATTCATTCATTCATTCATTCATTGGTTTTATTCATTCTGAGCAAGCATGATGAAATACAACCTGTGTGCACGCCTTTTTAGTGAATTTTGCTACATTTAAGAACAATGTTGTGTTGTTTTTTTTCCCAAACATAAGAAATTACTGTTAGAAATGTTCATTCATTCACTCATTCATTCATTCATTCATTCATTCTTGACTCTGCCCACTTGTCTGTGCTTGCTGCAGGCTGTACTCAGAGCGTCAGAAGCATCATTACCACATCCACTCGGTGGCCTGCACAGGCACAGAGGTCCACCTGGCAGCCTGCCCCCTGGAGTTCACCAAGCCCAACGCCACCACCACCTGCCAGGGCGGCATGCCGGCCGTGGTCAGCTGTATAGCAGGGCCGCTGTTCACGCAAAGCAGCAGCTTAAAGAAGAAAATGAAAACTGCGGTAAAGTCTCTCTTTGTGTCAGAGCAGCTTAATGGCAAGGCGTGGCGAGAGAGGGTGAGGAGGTGCTCTAAGTACTGGCGCCATTCTCAGCGTCTTCCTCGCCGTAGCAATAACCAGTATAACCAGTACCACTTTGCTATAAGGCCTATTGATGTGTGATGAATTAGTAATGAGATGTTATAACACGATAAAAAACACTTTGGATTGCCAGGTTGGAAGCCCACTTTTTTTGGGGGGGATTTTTTTCCCCCCCACCTTTTCTCCCCAATTGTACCCATCCAGTTACCCCACTCTTCCGAACCGTCCTGGTCGCTACTCCAAAACCTCTGCTGATCCGGGGAGGGCTGCAGACTACCACATGCCTCCTCCGACGCATGTGGAGTCGCCAGCCGCTTCTTTTCACCTGACAGTGAGGAGTTTCACCAGGGGCACATAGCGCGTGGGAGGCTCATGCTATTCGACCGACCAGAGGAGGCGCTAGTGCCACAACCAGGACACATACCCACAGCCGGCTTCCCACCCGCAGACACGGCCAATTGTGTCTGTAGGGAAGCCTAACCATGCCGGAGGTAACTCAAACCTGTGATCCCCATGCTGGTAGGCCCACATTTTATCAATACGAGACAGTCACCACAGATATTCTCTCATAATCCATGACTGCCGACTCTCATTTGCAGCAAGCAGCATGAACATAAGATGAATTTAAGATGTTGTGCAATGTATTCACACCAGTCACTTTCTACCAGGACCAATGGCAACTATAGTTACAGCGGTTAAGTGAAGGGCTAAGGTTAGATAGTGGTCAGGTTAAGCGTTTAGCGTTGGGTAGCGGTTAGTGGTTCAGCTGGCTTCGTCCGATCACATGGTTTCTGACAGAATGTCTACGAAGACTCTCCCCACATGGGGTACCAACCTGGCAACCCAAGATATTTATTTAGTAATGCAATTTAACATCCTATTGCTGACTTATAGCACATTGATAAATTAGTTATTGACCATTTATAAAGTAATGAGCAACCACTTCTAAACCCTTTATGAAATTAGTTTCATGCTTTCTACCTTGCTTGCTGAGTATATGATACAAGGCAGGTGGAAAGAGGAAGAGGAGGAGGAGGAGAAGTTGAAATGCCAGTTAGCATTACTTGCCTGGTTGGTGCTCTGAAGGCTAATGTTCAACCTTTCGATGGACATGTGATTATTATTTTTCGTCTCTGCTGCTCAGACCAACTTGAGACTGAAGGGCGGTGCCAAGATCGGGGAAGGCCGTGTGGAGGTGCTGAAGGATAATGAGTGGGGGACGGTATGCGATGACCGCTGGAGCCTCCAGTCAGCCAGCGTGGTCTGCAGGGAGCTGGGCTTTGGCAGTGCCAAGGAGGCCCTTACCGGAGCCCGCATGGGACAAGGTCAGGATCAATTAATTATTCTCAGGAACATTCCGGGAATACAATCCAACAGAAAGTGCAGACATCAACAAAGGTAGAGTTCATTTTTTTAGGCGGCACAGGGGCTTAGTGGTTAAGCACCACAGTCTTACAGCAAGATGGCCATGGGTTGAGACCGTCTGTGTTGTGTTTGCATGGCTCTCTCCCGGGTCCTCAGATTTCCTCCCACCATCCAAAGACAAGCATGTTAGGTCTAGTCTCCATGACCCACGTGGGTGTCGAAAGAGAACGAATGTTCATTTTTGTCAACCACCTTGAGAATTTCAAATTACTAGCTAATGTCAAACACCCGGTGTATCGCTCGCATGCGAGCCAAGCTCCAGTATCCTGTGCTGGACAGTGTTTAGAGGCACAACTGATAGTTCTGATTTAATTTAATTTACCAAGTTTCCTTTATTAATCCCCTTGGGGAAATTCAGTCACTGCAAATGAACCCATCCTAGCTGTGATCTGTGTAGCTAGGAGCAGTGGGTTGCCACCTTCATGCTGTGCCGGAGACCAACTCCAGTTCTTTTTTTTCCCCATTGCCTTGCTCAGGGGCACAGACAGGAGTATAAACGCTAACATGCATGTTTATTTTTGATGCTGGGGAAACTGGTGCACCCGGAGAAAAAACCCACCGCGGACACAGCGAGAACATGCAAACTCCACACAGAGGACGACCTGGGATGACCCCCAAAGATGGACAACCCCGGGGTTTGAAACCAGGACCTTCTTGCTGTGAGGCGACAGCGCTAACCACGGAGCCGCCGTGCCGCCCAAGATAGCCAGCTCAAACCTTGAGTATTGTGTTTATTTTTTGTGTTGCGTACTACTGCATGTAACCAGTGGCGATGTCAGTCTGTCAGGGATGTCAGCTCAGGACAGCTGGTTGTTGGCTCACACGTCCACAGCGTCTCAACTCTGTTTGATTCTTAGCTAACTCCTCACCCCCGCTTCTTCATCACCACGAAGCCTTCTTCAGTTCATTCATTCTCCCTGTCTAATTACAGGTACACCTGCAAAAAAACCGAGGCTTATTAAAAGAATGTGGGTGTCCGGGTGGCGTGGCGGTCTATTCTGTTGCCTACCAACAGCTTGGTCGGGCGTCCCTACAGCCACAATTGGCCATGTCTGCGGGTGGGAAGCCGGATGTGGGTATGTGTCCTGGTCGCTGCACTAGCGCCTCCTCTGGTCGGTCTGCGTTCCTGTTCAGGGGGGAGGGGGAACTGGGGGGAATAGCGTGATCCTCCCACGCCCCCCTGGTGAAACTCCTCACTGTCAGGTGAAAAGAAGCGGCTGGCGACTCCACATGTATCAGAGGAGACATGTGGTAGTCTGCAGCCCTCCCCAGACCGGCAGAGGGGGGGGAGCAGCGACTGGGACGGCTCGGAAGAGTGGGGTAGGGTAATTGGCCGGGTACAATTGGGGGAAAAATCCAAAAAAACAAAACAAAACAATGAATGGTGACTAAGTTCTAATCAGTGAAAAACTCCTCGTAGCAGCTTTAGGCAAACCATCTAATGACAATCCCATGATGGAGAACCAGTGGCTCTCATGCGAGAAAAGAGGGGAGGGAATGAAAATAACAATAGAAGATGAGATAGTAAACCCTCCTTGACTGGCGGCCATGTTTCATTCGGGCCTTTCGGGGGGTTCGACCCTCTGGACTCAAGACAACATCAATAAGAAAGAATTTTACTTCGACAGGAATGCAGCCCAAACCTGACTTTATCTGTCTTTGGGGTGTGGTATTCTGCCCTCAGCTGTCCACATAATAGCTGCCTAATCTTCTAGGTCATCTCCTATAGCGCCCCCTGATGGTCTTCCCCTTATACAAAGGGCAAATCCCTGCAAGGATTCCTGACTTGGCCTGTTGTACAAACTGAGAGAACGGAGGACGCCATGTGGGAAAAGAGGAATGAAGAGAGAGAGGATGGAAAATTTTTATCATAAGCACTGATAGTGATGAACAAGATAAACACCCCTCTTACACACACAGACACACAGACACACACACACACACACACACACACACACACTCCTCGTCCAGGGAGACGAGCAGAGAGACACATTTAACAGCACAGCATTGGGAAAAAAAACCTGAGATAAAATGAAAAGTTCACTGAGAATATGGCTTCGCACCCTCTGTTCTCTAGTGTATTAATCCATTCAGTAATACGCACTATTTGCCGAGCGTTTCCCTAAACTGTCGACGAGTTAAGTCTTAATTGCCGTGTAACAGTAGTGTTAGCATCACTAACCCGAGCCGAACCCTTCCTGGAACCATTCACATTTTCCTGCAGATTTTCATTTCAGCTAATTAGAGAGGCCATTTAGGAGAAAAACAGCTCAGACATTTGGCAGCAACCCTCTCACAGCTCAGATTCCTGGGTGGGTGGATGTTGGCTGGACGGGCAGCGGCGGTGGAACAGTAAACCTGAATGAACCAGTAGTCAGTGTGGGTTTTGTGAGTCTCCGTCTGCACAGCTGCTGCTGGTGTATGTCGTTTGAACGTGCCCCTGAGAGGGTGCATGTGTGTCCATATGGAAAGCGGCAAGGAAGCCCAGGGCGTAGATGGGCTGTGCTGCGTTTCAGCGGTCGCAGGCTTTTAACCCTCTCAAAGTCAGGTGTCGTTACTACATGCCCTTGAGCAAGGCATTAAACCGCTTTAAATGATGCTGGATGGGTAGCCGTCAAATGCCTGAAAGCTTTAAAGTTAATCCGTGTGTGTGTGTGTGTGTGTGCATTTGTGTGTGTGTGTGTATGTTTCTCATGCTCACTATGTGTGTGTGTGTGTGTGCGCACTTGTGTGTGTGTGTGCGTTTGTGTGTGTTTGTGTGTGTATGTCTGTGTGCGTTTGTATGTATGTCTTATGCTCACTATGTGTGTGTGTGTGTGTGTGTGTGTGTGTGTGTGTGTGTGTGTGCGTTTGTGTGTGTCTTATGCTCACTATGTGTGTGTGTGTGTGCGTTTGTGTGTGTCTTATGCTCACTATGTGTGTGTGTGTGTGTGTGTGTGTTTGTGTGTGTCTTATGCTCACTATGTATGTGTGTGTGTGTGTGTGTGCACACGCATTTGTGTGTGTGTGTGTGGTGTGTGTGTGTGTGTGTGTGTGTGTGTGTGTGTGTGTGCGTGTGTGTGCGTTTGTGTGCACATGCATTTGTGTGTGTGTGGTGTGTGTGTGTGTGTGTGTGTGTGCTTCTTAGGCTCACTACTCATTCATAAGGTGACGAAGGTCTGTCAGTATTTAGGGAAACTTGTGTGAGATCTGGTCCTCAGAAACAACCAGCCCTTTCAGGCACATTTCTCTGAAATCCCGGGCGGGGGTGGAATGGGATGTCCGTCCTGTTAGTGTGTGTATGTGTGTGTGTGTGTGTGTGTGGGGAGAAGCACCCGCCTTACTCCTCAGCCTTACTCCCCCCCCCCCCCACAGGGGATGTTGGCTGAGGAGGCTCATCACAGAAATCTCTTTGAGGGAGCAACATACCTGCTGAGCACTCAAATGGATGTCAGACCACGACCCCATTGCATTTTCATTCATTTTGGGGTCTGGGAAACAGATGCTGAAGGAATTCCTTTCATGGGAATTCTACCATGCATGTTCTTGTGCCACCGAGTCCTCAGGTAATGGAGGGAAAAACACACAGAGGGAGAGTGAATCCAGTCGCGTTAAACGAATCAAACGTTATTCACAAGGTGAATCAAACACCATCGTACATCAAACGGTAACGCAATGCGCTTTACATGTGGGGTAGTTGGGGGTTGACTGAGGTTATGAATCCTTGTTTGGATTATGGATGAATGAATGAATATATGTGGGGTGCATGTGTGAATGTAGATGGCCAATATTGGAGCTGGTGGGGGTGGGGGGGTCAATATATGTTGCATGAATTTGAACCAGGCTGGCAATAGTCAAGTCAAGTCAGTTTTATTTGTCTAGCCCAGTATCACAAATTACACATTTACAGAATACAACATTGAAAGAGGATGACAGAATTATAATGGAATTATAGAATATATGAAGAATATGGGTGGCACGGTGGCACAGTGGTTAGCGCAGTCACCTCACAGCAAGAAGGTCCTGGGTTCGAGCCCCGGGGTAGTGCAACCTTAGGGGTCATCCCGGGTCGTCCTCTGTGTGGAGTTTGCATGTTCTGCCCGTGTCTGCATGGGTTTTCTCCAGGTGCTCCGGTTTCCTCCCACAGTCCAAAGTCATGTAGGTCAGGTGAAGTGGCCGTACTAAATTGTCCCTAGGTGTGAATGTGTGTGTGTGTGTGTGTTGGCCCTGTGGTGGACTGGCAGTCTGTCCGGAGTGTCTCTCTACCTTCCGGCCATGGACTGCTGGGATAGGCTCCAACATCCCTGTGACCCTGAGTAAAGATAAGCAGCTGGGATAATGGATGGATGGATGAAGAATATGATGAGGAGGATGCCAAGCAGTGTCCAGGCACCGCCCAGGACATGTGCCACATGACCACTATCACCATGTAGACCTTACAGGAGGACAGACTACACATGCACACAGGGGAGACTCACATCACACCATTTACATACGCGGGAGAAGAGACAAGAAAAAAACAAAAAAAACATTAGTCACACATCTGAGAGAAGTATATAGCATTGAAACAGGATAACAAAATTATATGGATTTATAAGATGCATCAAAAGAAAATGTGGTGAGGGGAATCCAAGCAGTGTCCAGATGGCAACCACTATCACCATGAAGACCTGGGAGTAGGCCAGACTGCACGTGCATACAAGGGAGACTCACATCACATCAGTCACATGTACAGAAGAAGAGAAAGGCGAAGACATCATTCAAAGAGAGAGAGAAAAGACACGTGAGAGAAGAAAAGTTTGCAGTAGTCAATACTCTATACTCTATAATCTCATTGGCAGAACAGTGCTTGGTAAATTCATTGAGACAGAAACCGACCCACCATGCATCACAGATTGTGAAGTACTCAACTTCAAGGCAACTAATTGTAGGCTAAGGCAAAAAGCTGATTTATAAAGTTTGGATTTAAAGCACTCAACAGACTCTCACTGTCTGATGGCAGCAGGCAGTTTATTCCACAAGAATGGGGCCCGATAGGAAAAGGTCCTGCCACCAGCTGACTTCTTCTTAACTTTGGGTACACACAGGAGCCCTGTATTTTGACAGTGAAAAGCTCGAGATGGAATGTATGGTTTAAGGAGATCAGGCGGATATGATGGGATTTGGGATTTTATAAGTCAGCAGAAGCACCTTGAAGACTGATCTAACAGTGCTAAGAGGCCAATGAAGGGAGGCAAGAATTGGTGTAATATGGTCAAATTTTCTAGTTTTAGTTAGGATTCTAGCTGCAGCATTTTGAACCATCTGAAGACTTTTAGTACTAGCATGTGGCAGACCTGAAAACAGAACATTACAGTAATCAAGTCTAGGTGAAACAAAGGCATGTGTTAGAGTCTCTGCGTCGGGCATGGACAGGAAAGACTGAATTTTTTTTAAATTTATTTCTGAATTTTCCCCTTTTCTCCAAATTTAGTGGCCAATCGATCCCTATTTTAATTCAAACACCCAACCTAGTACTGCATGCGTTCGCCAACTGCATCTCTCCGGCCAGCAGTCTCGAAGGAGATGCCTCCCCACTTTCGTGACAAGGTGAATCCAGGCCAAACCACTGCTTTTTCACACCCAGAGATGCATTCATGTGACAAACACAAGCAGACTCCACCCCCCTCCCGAAGACAGCATTGCCAATTATTGCTGCTTCATCGAGTCCGGCCATAGTCGGATCTGACAAGACCGAGGCGCGAACCCCGGTCCCCAGTGGGCAACTGCATCGACACAAAGCCGATGCTTAGACCGCTACACCACCGCAGACTAGGAAAGACTGAATTTTAACAATGTTACGTAAGTGGAAAAAAGGCAGTCTTAGTGATTTCTTTAATGTGCTTATCAAAGGAAAGGCTGGGATCAAACATAACACCAAGATTTTTGGCTGCCACACTTTGTGAAATCACAGAGCTGTCGATTGTTATTGTTACTTGATCAAATTGGTGTCTGTGTCTAGCAGAGCCAACGACTAGCATCTCAGTTTTATCCAAACTTAAAAGCAAGAAATTTAGGTACATCCAATTTTCCACAACAGCCAAGCAGGCCTCTAAATTGGTCATTTGAATATGATCATCAGCCCTTATAGGCACATACAGCTGAAAATCATCAGCATAGCAATGGAAATTTATTCCGTGACTGCGCATAATTTGGCCAAGAGGTGAAATATAGAGAGAAAAGTAGAGGGCCAAGAACGGAGCCCTGGGGTATGCCATATTTAATGTCAGAGAATTCTGATATACTGTTATTATAGCAGACACAACGTGTTCTTCCAGTTAGGTAGGACTTAAGCCAAGAGAGAGCTAAGCCAGAGACACCAAAATTACAATTTATTCTGTCCAATAGTATACAGTGATCAGTGGTGTCAAAGGCTGCACTGAGGTCCAGTAATAGAAGCACAGAAGTAGAGTCAGAGTCCATAGCTAGAAGAAGATCATTCACCACTCTGGTCAGAGCAGTTTCAGTGGAGTGACAGGCCCTGAAAGCCGATTGAAAGATAATTTTCTTCTACACGGGTCAAAAGCTGTTGCTACACAATTCTCTCTAGTACTTTAGAAAAGAATGAAAGATTAGAGACTGGTCGATAGTAAGAGACCCTGGATCAAGGTGCGGTTTTTTAAGTGGAGGTTTAACCACAGCGGTCTTAAAATTGCTGGGAACAGTGCCAGTAGTGAGTGATAATGTCTAGGCTTGTAGGTCCCAGAAAAGGCCAGAGGTCTTTAAAAAGTTTTGCTGCTAAAGGGTCAAGTAGGCAAGCAATTGGTTTAGAAGCTGACACGAGCTTGGTCAGGGTATCAAGGGAGATAGTCTCAAAAGCTGTAATAACAGGGACTCGTTATAGATATGAAATTGGTAAGACAGGATATGCAGGAGTAGCTGGAGTTGAATTAATTTTGTTTATGATTTCATCAACCTTATTGCAGAAAAAGTCGAGAAACTCATGGGCCATGAATGGTGAGCAGCTAATAGACTGCTGCTCTGTAGTAAATTTAGATACAGTGTCAAAGAGAAATCTGGGGTTATGTTTATTAATATTGATTAAGCGAGAGAGATAAGCTGCTTTTGCAGCAATACCATGAATGCCCAGCAAGCCTTACCTCAGATAAATAAAGGGTTGAAAATGCATACTCTGCATGATAAGGAACCTAATCCTAAATAAGGTCTGGATGTGAAAACAAGACAAGGCAAGCTGGTGGCATTCTAATCTCAAGTCTGCTGTCTATTTGTCTGTCTGTCTGTCTGTCTGTCTGTCTGTCTGTCTGTCTCTCTGTCTGTCTGTCTGTCTGTCTGTCTGTTTGTCTAGGAATGGGCCCAATCTACATGAATGAGGTGAAGTGTCTAGGTCATGAGCGGTCCATATGGAATTGTCCCTATAAGAACATCACAGCAGAGGACTGTAAGCACATGGAGGATGCCGGCGTGAGGTGCAACATACCCTACATGGGAGTCGAGACCTCGGTCAGAGCCACAAACCTGCTAATTCGAATATCTCATTCATTTAGAGGCAAATGTTTCGTCTATTTTAGTGTTAAGTGGGGAGTGCTAAGTAGTGTTAAAAATTTGAATGTTTTTCAAGGTATTAATTGATTATCTGTGTTTAGGACCATGAAGCTGAACAGATTTGCTCCAGTGAATTCTGTGAATTCTGTTTACTACAAACTGAGGACTGTTATTACAGGATTGAGCTTAGATTGTATCTAATATCCAGATGAAAGTTGGGTAAATTAGTTTGCTGCTTAAGCTTGCTTTGTAGGTTATACTGAGATGAGACTTTAAAGGCTTTTGCAGATCAGGTCCAGGGAGAAATACAGAAATATTAGCTTCTAATTTGATGCACTCTTTTGACTAGCTTAATTGCTGTATTTAAAAAAAACAGAAATTGAACCAGGATTCTAATTAGTAAATCAAGGATCACAACTATGTGTCAGGTTTGCAGCTGGTCAGCAAGCATACATAGATATCCTGTAATCCCCTGATTATTTTTTTTAAGTTATTTAAAAATATTGCATGGGGGTCGTCCGGGTAGCATAGCGGTCTATCCTGTTGCCTACCAACACGGGGACCGCCAGTTCGAATCCCCGCGTTACCTCTAGCTTGGTCGGGCATCCCTACAGACACAATTGGCTGTGTCTGCGGGTGGGAAGCTGGATGTGGGTATGTGTCCTGGTCGCTGCACTAGCGTCTCCTCTGGTCGGTCGGGGTGCCTGTTCAGGGGGGGAGGGGGAACTGGGGGGGAATAGCGTGATCCTCCCACATGCTACATCCCCCCGGTGAAACTCCTCACTGTCAGGTGGCGACTCCACATGTATCGGAGGAGGCATGTGGTAGTCTGCAGCCCTCCCCGGGTCGGCAGAAGGGGTGGAGCAGTGACCAGGATGGCTCGGGAAGAGTGGGGTAATTAGCCGGGTACAACTGGGGAGAGAAAGGGGGGGAAAAAAGAAGAATAAAAACATTATTGGATGGAAAAAAAGCATACTCTGTCTGCAAAAGCCTTGTGATCTGAGAAGTAGCATTGCAGAGTAAGAATGTGCAGCCTTACATCTTACTTTCTCATCTTTTGATTAGGCTTCAGACTAATCAAAGACTGATATAGATATTGTCAAAAGGCATAACTGCAAGCTCTGTTTTTCTTTTTGCTAACTTGAATAGAAAATTGTCCTGGTCCATTACGTAGTGAAAAACAATTCATGGGCCTAAGCCTGTTAAAATGCTACTGTCTGAGCTCGCATACACGGGGGCCGGTAAAGAATTAACTCTCCTTTCTTTGATTTTCTGAAAAATATGTGCTTGCAGCGACATGTCTTTTTAACAACTGCAACAGGCCTTCAGTGAACAGTGTGTCTGGTTGTGGTTTTCCACCAGATCATACTCTTCCTTGTAACTTGAAGATCCACATGGAAAGAGGAGGTGGGGCTGAGAGGTGTTACTACACCAGCAGGGCACATGTTTGTCTCCAGCTTGTGGAGTCCAGGGCAAATCACATATTCTTGCACCGCTAAATAAAGTAAAAACTGAAAATGCTGTACTCTGGTATTTATAGGTTGTCGCTTTGCCAGCCATTTGGACTTTTTAACACGTCTCTGTCTCCGCTGGCAATGCAAAACGAAATTTTACGAGTCAATAAATTTGTAGTGATAAATAAGAAAAACTAAAGGAAAATGTCCACAAGCTGGTAGCAGGCTATATTTGTACCCTCAAAAACTGACCACCCAGCCGGGCCATGTGCATCTAATAAAGTCCGCTTGGTGCTTGCTAACCGCTGTGCCGCACACAGATCCGTATCACAGGAGGACGCACTCGCTACGAGGGCCGCGTGGAGGTGATGGGCACGGACTCCAACGGGACCCGGAGTTGGGGCCTGATCTGTGGAGAGGACTGGGGCACCAAGGAGGCCATGGTGGCCTGCCGGCAGTTGGGCTTGGGCTACGCTAACCATGGCATGAAAGTAGGTTTTTAACCCCACTAAGAGCAGCCTGCTACTAGAGCAAACCGACCCACCTGCCTGTGGTTGAAAAGATCCTTTTGAGCACATACATGAATCTCATATGCGAATCTCATATCCTGACATACTATAACTCGTCAAAGAGATAGAAAACATATATGTTCAAATATGTTCCCTAAAAATAAAGTCTAACATTTTATTAAGGATATTTTTCTATCGATCGATAGTGTTTGAGCTGATACAGTATGTGCATAAACACCAAAAACTTGACTACATATGGCTGATAAATATATTGATTATATTTCATTCACGTTGGTAAAACAATGAAATATATATTTTTAGTATATTTATCAAGGAAATATGGTAGTTGATATCTAATCATTTGGGGATTATACCGGAACATATAGGTTTTATATAGTATGTCAGCATATTAAGACTTCAGTATAGATACCATGTTCGATTTCCAACATGAGAGGACTGTGTCATGATTTGCTCCGTTCCACATGGGCAGACTTGCCGCATCCTCAACCCTTTAATCAAAAGCTCTCTCTGCCGAGAGGAGAAGCCATTCTCAACCACGCCTAGTGATGACCTCACACTGGTCAGAGACCATGTGACGTGCCGCTGTGCTAATAATAAACCCCCCCCCGAGCCCTGCGCTGCTTCTACAACACAACCTGCCACTGCTAGTCCCCTCAGGACTATGAAATACATGAAAAAAAAATCCACCCAGACGGTTCACAGACCGGACAGGAAGAGTGTCCCTCCACCCCCACCCCCACCCCCACCCTGTCCCACAGCTCACTCACATGCAGCAGGGCCTCTCTGCAGATCCGGATAGCGGGCGGCCGGACCACTTATGAGGGCCGGGTGGAGGTTCAGGTTGGGTCCAGGTGGGGCACAGTGTGCAGCACAGGCTGGACCACCAAGGAAGCCATGGTGGTTTGCAGGCAGCTAGGGCTGGGCTACTCCATGCATGCCATCACTGTAAGTAAGCAGCAAAGACATAAACAGAAAGTTTGGTTCAAAAATGACATACTCACCCTGGAGAAACAAAACAACGCTGACTAATGTCAGGCATTTGTTCATAAAAGCATTTCATCACAGAATTAAAGTAAATGAGGATTCTTCTCAAATAACTTAAAACTCCATGTGACGGGCGTCCGGGTGTAGCGTGGCGGTCTATTCCGTTGCCTACCAACACGGGGATCGCCGGTTCGAATCCCCGTGTTACCTCCCGCTTAGTCGGGCGTCCCTACAGACACAATTGGCCGAGTCTGCGGGTGGGAAGCCGGATGTGGGTATGTGTCCTGGTCACTGCACTAGCACCTCCTCCTCTGGTCGGTCGGGGCGCCTGTTCAGGGGGGAGGGGGAACTGGGGGGAATAACGTGATCCTCCCACGCGCTACGTCCCCCCGGTGAAACTCCTCACTGTCAGGTGAAAAATAGCGGCTGGCGACTCCACATGTATCAGAGGAGACGTGTGGTAGTCTGCAGCCCTCCCCGGATCGGCAGGGGGGGTGGAGCAGTGACCAGGACGGCTTGGAGAGCAGGGTGATTGGGCCAAGTACAATTGGGGAGAAAAAGGGGGAAAATTTGTTTAAAAAATTTTAACTTTTAATTGTTATTCATGTTGTAATTGGGCTGTCTGAGATGCAGCGACATATTCAGCTGAACTTGAAACCCTTTGCTATTGCCTATCCTAATCTCTGGTGTACTGGTAAATACATTTACAGGGGAAGTGATGCATTTTACATAACATCCTATTGCCCTTAGTAGAGGCCAGCGGCCCAGTGGATGCTAGTACTAGTTTATCTGATCATTTAAATTTTCATCTTCTTTTGTCAGTGCAGTTTATAAAGAACACAAATAACACAATTTTCTTTCAGAAAATTTTGATTTCCATTCCACCCGTTTGTTGGTCCATTATGCACGCTTGTGTGTTGTCTGATGGTGTCATGAGTGAGGCTGCAGGATGAGATTGCAGTACTGAACTGGGACCAGGGTGCGCCATGGTTAGCTATCACATGGACTTTGAAATCCTTGGCTGGCACGTTGAAAACCCTTTTACAGGCTGTATCGTCTATACTGAAATGAGAAATCTACCTTTTGAAAAGAAAACTTGACAAATAGTCTTCGAGTTTGATGTTATAAAAGTATTTATGTAATAGAATTAAAGTCAAACATGTAGGACTTTTCAAAGGGTAGCATGTGATGCATCATTGGTTGACAAAAGTGAAACTTATACGGATAAGTATGCTAAATAAATGGAATAAAGACACCGTTAATATATGTAGTCTTCAAATGTGCAAAATAAATTGAATAATTCATATATGGCAGCACGGTGGCGCTGTGGTTAGCGTGGTCGCCTCACAGCAAGAAGATCCTGGGTTCAAGCCCCGGGGTAGTCCAACCTTGTGGGTCGTCCTCTGTGTGGAGTTTGAATGTTCTCCCCGTGTCTGTGTGGGTTTCCTCCAGGTGCTCTGGTTTCCTCCCACAGTCCAAACACATGTAGCTCAGGTGAATCGGCCGTACTAAATTGTCCCTTGGTGTGAATGTGTGTGTGTGTGTGTGTGGGCCCTGTGGTGGACTGGTGGCCTGTCCAGGGTGTCTCCCTGCCTGCTGCCCAATGACTGCTGGGATAGGCTCCAGCATCCCCGCCACCCTGAGAGCAGGATACGCGGTCTGGATAATGGATGAATGAATAACTCACATATCTGGAACTTCCAACCGGCCTCCTTTAGCGATGCACCCATATCCCTTTTTCACCGCCGACGCTGATTCCTAGTATGAGACTCTAAGATTTTTTTCCACCGTGACACAAATACAGGCTTCCGTGTGCCAAAATGCAGTAAATCAGCTCATTTTGCTTTCACTTGACGCGCTACTCACGGCTTTTGGCGTGGGATTTTAGTCTCGAGTGAAATCTCTTGACACGATACTTCATTTTAACCTGGCATCGGCCCGATATCCGAAACGAGAACCAGTACCGATGCGTCCCCACGTCTGACGTATTTCTTTGGTATGCACAAGGCGTTGTGTGTAAGGAATGATGGCTGGTGGTCAGCTGGTCTGATGGCCAGAGACTGTCTGGTGTGCTGACATGGAGTCACTGAGCCAGGAGGAAAGTAGAGCCGTCTGCATCACACACTGTCCTCAGCGAAACATAGACATGAGTCATGAGCATCTGGCTTTTTAGGATGTTTTTATACCACTGAATTCTCCGTGGCTCCATTTGTGATGGATTATGTCTAGTGAAAACAAAGATGCAATCCAAAATCTAAAATGCATTCACTTCAATTGTCTAACCAAAACACTGTTTCTTCCTTTGTTTGTGTGTTTCTTCCTTTCTCTCTTTGCATATATGTGTGTGTGTGTGTGTGTGTGAGTTTGCTTTGCTTGGGTGTTTTGTGTGTGTTTTTGCTTGTTTTGGCGTGTTTGTGTGCTGCCACGTGTGTGTGTGTTGTAAGGAAACCTGGTACTGGGACAGCAGCAACGTGACGGAGATGATCCTGAGCGGGGTGAAGTGCAGTGGAAACGAGATGATGCTGAGTCAGTGCCAGCACCACAAAACCGTCACCTGTCAGAGGGCGGCGGCCAAGTTCGCCGCCGGGGTCATCTGTTCCGAAAGTGAGCACATCGGGGAAAAATGCTCATTTTACCAGCACCCGCAAACTATTTGACTTGACTAGAAAGTTAAATAAATAAAGAGACATATTACTTCTTTACATGAGGCTCATAAGAATGTGTCACCCCCAAGTGGAAGCCAGGAGAAGGCGGTGGCGGCGAGTTTGAAGGCGTGACGTTAGCAAGTACTGACCGTAACTAGTACATAACGAATAGCTCAAACTCAGGTTCAGCCATCTTTTTTTTGGGGGGGGGGTTGTGATGGGGAAGTTGCTGAGGAGAGAGAATTGGTGAATATTCATTTCAGATGGAGTTGTGGGGACATGGCCTGCTCAAACACCACTGCAGTTACCACAAGTCACCACAGGGGTCAGTATTGAGGACAAAAACATAAACCCAAGATCTCCAGGATTGTAACTTTAATGATTTTATGAGAAAAAGCCCTGAGTAAAAAACAATAGACAGGCTTTGTCATAGATGGGATTTACACTGGCAGCTCCGGACTGACAATACTAATTCTCCTTTCTGCCAAAACAGCATCCGTGAGGTGTTTCCACATTTATCCAGCTACAAAAGGCCGGCGTCATATAGTTGAAAAGAAATCTGGTTTAACGTGGCAGTTGTGCGTAAATCCATGTGACATAAATCAGTGATCAAGACCGATGATGTGGTCGTTCATCTCTCCAGTCGTAGCAGCATGCACTGTGAAACTCTAAAGGTCGTTCATTGGTCTCTGCGCTGATTCCCTAAAAGTCCCGTGTTTTCTGTATTTGGTCATTAAAGGGACTTTTGTATGTGATGACAGTGAGGATACCGGATGAATTAAACAGGAAAGAATTCAATCTTCAGCATTTCCATTTCGGGGGTTTTGCAGGGAGGTAGTGTCTGGGACATGACGTGAGACAGAGCCAATGTCAGTCAAGCACAGTGATTTTTTTTCCTCTCACTTTGTGTTTCAGCTGCATCTGACCTGGTCCTGAATGCCCCGCTGGTCCAGCAGACGGTCTACATTGAGGACCGGCCGCTGCACATGTTGTACTGCGCTGCCGAGGAGGACTGCCTGTCTAAATCCGCCGCCAGTGCCAACTGGCCCTACGGACACCGACGCCTGCTCCGCTTCTCCTCCCAGATCCACAACATCGGCCGGGCTGACTTCAGACCCAAGGCTGGACGGCACTCCTGGGTCTGGCACGCCTGCCATGGGTAAAGAAAGTGGAGCCCCCCCCCCTTTTTTTTTTTAATAGCTGGAGTTTCCAAAGCTCTGATTGGCAGGAACAGGTACAAAATCCCTGCTACATACTCACTGAATAAAGCTCTGACCGCCTTACTGTCTGTCAACATGTAACCAGCAAACTTTTGTGTCGCTTAAATCTGCAGTCCCTAAGATTTTGTGTTATTTTATCCATTTGAAATGGGAACAGCATTGTACAGAGACCAACCACGGTAAAAATAAGAGCATTATGAAAGCCGACTCGGTAGTCCAGATGACTAAAATTATGATTTATTAATGGAGAAAGGTCACAGATTGCTGCTTGAACAACCAGTTTCTGTTAACCGGCTACATACTATTGCGTTGCAAAACAACACTTAATCAGTCTCAGATGACTCCAAAGCAGTTGTATTTTCTCACTACAGTGATGTCATTGAAAAAAAGGGATAATTCATTCAATTTGGAGGAACAACGCCAAACCGGTTGAACCCTGTTCGCCCGAAGACAGTGTGTATGCAGCGCCATTGCAGTAAAAGCCTGACCCGAACCTTCCACATGTCTCATTATCCAACCACATGCACTCCATTCACTTATATTTATATTTTGAGTTTTTAATCTCCTCTCTTCTGTGTCTTTTCAAATCCCCATGCAGTGACGCTGAACTTTTCCCACATTTCTGTTCACTTGCCCTCCATTACTAACCTTCTGAGTAAGTCAATGGTGATAAAGAGTGGGGGTTTTATCCGCCTTCGGCATTATTCGACTTTTTTGGCTAACTCAGTGGTGATGGAGGAGAAGTATGGATAAAATAAAAAGCACGGACTGCATTTAAGCACATGAACAGCTTCTCGGGGAACCAGCAGCCTCCCACATAATCCTCAGCATCTGGTGAATGGAGGAGATTTGAAGTACATCGCACAGGAATAGATATAAATATGTGATCTTATGAGACTCGGGCTTATTTGAAGAAGGACAGTCACATTAAACCCACCAATCTGAGGTTACTGACTGAAATGACCAAGCTGAATTTGCTTCAACTTACGGTTCTGAACATAAGCATGCATGCAAGCAAATGTCCTAAAGATCATTTCTATTGCGTATCTGTTCAAGACAGTAGCTCATCCACGAATGTCTCAAACCTGAACGCTTTTGTGTTCGCTCATCTTAATCATTAATGTCTGCCAGGACTTTCCCAGGAATAACGACATGACCATAACATTTTACGTCTGCAGTGTAGCAGTCAGATATGGGAGGAGATAGCCAGGAGCAGCTAGCTTTAAAGAGGAAGCACGCTTGTTGTGGCTAACGTGCAGAAATGTTTGTGAAATATCTTAACCGACAGATACAACACCATCAATAGCTAAAACTCCGGTTCAGTCATGTTGTCTTAGTTCAGCATCGATGCCAACGCAATCGCACTGACAGTGCTAAAGTACCACTGCAGTTACCATGTGTCACCACAGGTGTCAGTAATTCAACAAAAATAACAACCCTCAGGAGTGAAACTTTAAGTCTGTGCAGGTATTACCAATTCAACAACACATCTATTTACTGGTACTTAGACATAACATTGTATGCCCAAATCCTGAGCCATGAGTGAATTCCAAGCGCAAAACTCGTCGTTATCCCAATTTGAACAGTAATTCTTGGAAAGCTGCCATGATTCATTTGCATTTTGTCCCTTGGAACTATTTTATGAGTTTGCACGTAACATCTTTTAATCCTGTCTTGGAAGTAAATCTGTCATCCATTCATTGCCATGTTGTTCCTTGTCTGTTCAGCCACTATCACAGCATGGATATCTTCACCCATTATGATCTGCTGAGCGCTAACGGGAGCAAAGTGGCCGAGGGACACAAAGCCAGCTTCTGTCTGGAGGACACAGACTGTGATGAGGGTGAGTCTACAGGCTGCCACAGCAGTGGACGGCGACGCATGACACGGCATGCAGCGCTGTTACCAGATGTGCAGAAAGCGCTTGTGGTTTGTTTTCACCTGGGGGAAGTACTTACTGTCCACTCATCAGCTGCATGGGACAATACAAGTGCTAGGAAGTTTAGGTATAGTAGTATACTGTCATACCTAAACTCCTTTTCAGTTGCCGTTATTGGACAGACAGTGTTTGGGTCCTACGAGGATCTGTATTCGGTCAAACTGACAAACCTCACCCTGACAAAGATCCACTTAGTACTGAGACGTCTGCTTAATAAAGGTCATTTAAGTGTGGGAACTGGTAACTTAACTTTTCTCTTGTGTGACTTAACTCACCCCAGCATCTTCCCCAATTTCCCCATTAGCATGGGGCACATGGACAACTTAGCTGACATTATCCAAATTGTCCCAAGGGTGTTAAACTCCACCCATACAGTGCACCAGGCAGCTTAAATCAAACACTCACAGATCCCTTTTCAAAAGATGCTTCTCTGGTCTTACATTGAATCAGTGCTCTTTTAATTTGCACCCAACCTTTGTGGGTATCTGTCTCAGTAAGTGGCTGTTTTGTCAGTAAGTCTAAGTGGCATGCTAACCTTGTATGGAAATGGTGTGACTAAGAGTTATTTGCAAGCACTATTTCCATGTTGCTCTCCATGACAGAACCAACTCAGTTTGGAAGTCTGCATTATGACTAAAGCTTGTTCCCAGTGCACTAAGGGAAGATTTCCGTCTATGTTGTCCAGGTGTCTCTAAGAGGTATGAGTGCGCCAACTTTGGTGAGCAAGGCATCACCGTGGGATGCTGGGATTTGTACCGCCACGACATCGACTGCCAGTGGATCGACATCACAGACGTCAAGCCTGGAAACTACATCCTACAGGTGAGGAGGAGGCCAGTCAGTAGCGCGTCGGCACCAACACCGCCGCGGTTAAGGCTAAGCAGGCCTGCCCTCATGGTGCTATATGACAAACTACACACATCCGTCAAAAGCCGTTGATGGTAGGCCGTGTACGGCTGTTTACAGCAGCCACAGAGACCAGAGACCAGGTTTATTTCTCAGTGAATCGACTCACCAGATATCTGTCAGGATGTAGAAAGAGTTTGACCAAATATCATAAAAAGCTTTCTAAATGTAAATCTCTGATAGCCACTTCAAGTCTAGATTTGTTAAGGCACTGAGAAACACATTGTGAACCTTTTCTGGTCCAATTCCAACACTTACCAACACTGGATGAATGTGCAAGAAACATCTAACTTACTTGTTTTCTGTCAAACTGAGATGCCTGGCTTGACCACGTACACTAAGATTTTAGAATAAAACATTTCTTTTTTTTGGAGGGGGGGCTTTTTCCCCCATTGTTCCCCAAATTTTCCCCCTTTCTCTCCCCAATTGTACTTGGCCAATTACCCCACTCTTCCGAGCCATCCCATTCGCTGCTCCACCCCCTCTGCCGATCCGGGGAGGGCTGCAGACTACCACAGGCCTCCTCCGATACACGTGGAGTCACCAGCCGCTTCTTTTCACCTGACAGTGAGCAGTTTCGCCAGGGGGACGTAGTGCGTGGGAGGATCACACTATTCCCCCCAGTTCCCCCTCCCCCCCGAACAGGCGCCCCAACCGACAAGAGGAGGCGCTAGTGCAGCGACCAGGACACATACCCACGACCGGCTTCCCACCTAGTTGTGTCTGTAGGGATGCCTGACCAAGCCGGAGGGAACACAGGGATTCGAACTGGCGATCCCCATGTTGGTAGGCAACGGAATAGACTGCCATGCCACCCGGACACCCCCGAATAAGACATTTCTGTCACCCTCCACCCTGATTTTAGAAACACAAACTACTTCTATTCAGTTATATATACGTCCATCTGTCATGTCCGTCTACCTCAGGCATGTATGTAAGTGACCTGCTAACATCTACTTCAGCATCTCTGATATAGTCTCTGCACCACTGCACCTTATCACCTCTTATTTCACCTGTATAAGTCAATCCTTGTGTATATATATCTGAAGATTGTTGTGTTGTAGTGTTGTTAGTCTATGTTAGGTACACCGAGAGAGCCACGAAACCGGAGTCAAATTACGTGCAAACCTACATGGCCAATAAACATGACTCTGATTCTGATATGAACGGTGTAACATGCCATTTGTTTGTTTGTGTTTCCATCCCATACAGATTGTGATAAATCCAAATTTTGAAGTGGCTGAAAGTGACTTCACCAATAACGCCATGAAGTGCAACTGCAAGTATGACGGTCACCGTATCTGGCTCCATAACTGCCATATAGGTAAGCAACCCCTCGGCTGGACCCTCTTCCAGTTTTACCTTTACCGTGTCATGCCATTGCAAACAGTTCACAGGGCTCTTGTGTGAAACTGGGACCCCTGTGGTTCCTGGCCGCCGGTCCGTCTGACCCTGTGTCCCTGAACCGTTCTGCAGGAGACGCCTTCAGCGAGGAGGCCGAGAGACGGTTTGAGAAGTACCCCGGGCAGCTGAACAACCAGATCTCCTAATCACCGCACCAGCGACCCAGCCTCCTCGCACCACGGGGGTCAGTCAGCACGGGCTTTGAACATAGAAACTAAATGTGTCGCTCCCGAGAAGTGAGCCGCCAAACCACCCGGCCAGCTTCCCTTTGTGTATCTGCCCGTCGTTTCCCAGTAGGAGTCATAAAACCCGTCCTAGTATTATTGTCTAACGGCGCGCGTGGCGCGCCTCTGAGTTGTTATACTTGAATATTCGAGTGCTATTCATGTTTTTGTTTTGTTTTTTACTTGTTCAAATTGTGAGCGAACGCTACAGCTTGTTACACAATAGGAATAAACACATTTTTTTTGTTTTTGTATGACTGTTGTCAAACGTACAGCCTGCTAATCGAATGTTCCGGTTCTGAGATGTGAACACACATAGACAGCTCGTATGTCATTTCCATTGTACTCTTTATTCTATTTTTTATAGACACGTTTTATTGTACGAGAGGCGAACAGGTTTAGAACTGCACCCCTGTCCGAGAGGCGAACAGGTTTAGAACTGCACCCCTGTCCGAGAGGCGAACAGGTTTAGAACTGCACCCCTGTCCGAGAGGCGAACAGGTTTAGAACTGCACCCCTGTCCGAGAGGCGAGCAGGTTTAGAACTGCACCCCTGTCCGAGAGGCGAACAGGTTTAGAACTGCACCCCTGTCCGAGAGGCGAACAGGTTTAGAACTGCACCCCTGTCCGAGAGGCGAACAGGTTTAGAACTGCACCCCTGTCTGAGAGGTGAACAGGTTTAGAACTGCACCCCTGTCCGAGAGGTGAACAGGTTTAGAACTGCACCCCTGTCCGAGAGGCGAACAGGTTTAGAACTGCACCCCTGTCTGAGAGGTGAACAGGTTTAGAACTGCACCCCTGTCCGAGAGGTGAACAGGTTTAGAACTGCACCCCTGCCCGAGAGGTGAACAGGTTTAGAACTGCACCCCTGCCCGAGAGGTGAACAGGTTTAGAACTGCACCCCTGACCGAGAGGTGAACAGGTTTAGAACTGCACCCCTGCCCTTGTTGGTACAGTCAGCAGCGGAGCACAGCGGGTGAATTCTCTGGCCGACCATTAACACGAGTTCACACCGGGCGAGCTGAGCGGGACCGGCCCGTTAGCACGGCGTTCCAGCTCTGGACCCCCCCCCCCCCCGCTGCCCAGTCCGTCACGTGGAGGCCACGGAGGAACTCCACGTGGGAGGACTCCGCGCGGAAGGACTCGCGGCGTGCCTGCGCGTGGCAGCGGGAAGACCTGCCTCCACTCACACAATCGTTTATGTTGTAAATGTATTTATTGCCGATATCAGGGTGCTCGAGGACAATAGCGACCGAAGAACGCTTGTCTCCTTCGTCACGATGGTAACAACGTTTGCTCGCCGCCGCCGCCGTCGTGTTCGCGTCCCGTCTGCTCCTGTCGCGCGAGCGCTTTTCCATCTCTGCGAGCTGCCGGCTCCAGGGCCGTGACGTGGACGACTTTGGGCAACAGCGAAACCCCCCAAAACGCCCTCCGGACTTGCTGTATGTATGCCGAGCTTAACCAAATATGCTGCACCAAATAAATAAAACAAGTCAAGAAATAACGTATCGAAATGTTGTTCATTAGAAAGGACATGGGTTGTTTGGAGCCACGATTTGCCCTCAGTGCCATCTACATATCTGATACTGTCACGTGGAAACTTTGGCAGTTGATTTATACTAAAAGTTCGCCAGTTCGAATCCCCCTGTTACCCTCCGGCTTGGTCGGGCGTCCCTACAGGCACAATTGGCCGTGTCTGCGGGTGGGAAGCCGGATGTGGGTATGTGTCCTGGTCGCTGCACTAGCGCCTCCTCCGGTCGGTCGGGGCGCCTGTTCGGAGGGGGAGGGGGAACTGGGGGGAATAGCGTGATCCTACCACGTGCTAGAGAAACTCCTCACTGTCAGGTGAAAAGAAGCGGCTGGCGACTGCACATGTATCGGAGGAGGCATGTGGTAGTCTGCAGCCCTCCCCGGATCGGCAGAGGGGGTGGAGGAGAGATCACCCAGATAGCATCCGGATGTGGGCCACTTCAGGCAGTGATGCAGCAGTGATGACCTTCTTCTGGCCCTGACAAAGTGGATGTGAGCCTGAAGTGGCCCACATGTATAATAGCAAATATGGCCCAAACATGCCAAATCAAATGTGGGCCTTTTTTTTTCGGCAAAGATGTGGTGCTGTTGGCAACATGTAATCTGGATGTGACCCTGAAGTGGCCCGTGTGGTAAATGGTGAATATGGCCCAAATATCACAAAACAAATATGGGCCACCTTTGGCAAATATGTGGCACATACGGCATTGCTATGGCTCGGTTCTGGCCCAGATCTGGCAAACAGGAGCGGACCACCCAAGTGCCATCATTCCACGCGGTTAGATGGGCCGGATGAAGTGTCGGTGTGGGACGGGTCTGGGCCACAGCGGTTTTGCTATCTGGGCAGGATGGCTTGTAAGAGTGGGGGTAATAGTGGAAGAGTGGGACCGGATACAATTGGGAAGAAGAAAAAAAAGGGGGGGGGGTCAAAAAAAAAAAGTATACTAAAAGTATGTGATTCGGTACCATTAGTGCCTTTAGGACCTTACCACAGCACTTCTAAGACAACTTGTTTATTGAACTGGAGGTTGAGACCTGATATGAGCTGCTGCAGATGACCTCTGACCTTTACCGTCCCCACACAGACCCACTTCTTTCAGCCTTCTCTCTCTGTTCCCATCTAAATAAGTGTGTAGGGAAACAGCAGGGTGGTCTTCTCCCGTGTCCGGCTGTAAATGGGACGATCGGCTCAGAGGAGACCAGCGCTTCAATCTGCTGAGGCTGAACAATCCCGTTAACCCCCACTACCGAGACGCCACATACACGCCAGGTGACGTCATCACACAGTGTCCTTACACACGAAACACCTGCTCTTTCGTCACCTATCGATCGCTGTTACCGTGATCCATTATGACTTCACCCTTTTAATATCTACTTTACTCAAGTGGGACTGTTCTGGAAAGTCGAACAAAGAGAACCTGAACAGCGAGGAGATCGTAGGTTCCTTTTATTTTCCATGAAATGAGGCCAGTGAAAATATTTAACAAATCCTTCAATTAAATCAGGTTATCAAATAAATACATGTTATGGGATCTGCGTATTAGATTGTGCATTTTGTATTCCTGACCTTTGCATTAAGCGTCCCGTGTCTTCTGAGATCAACGGTAATCTGCCGTGTGACTTGTTGACATGCAATGACAGAGATTAGAGGATTATAATGGGTTAGCAGCACTTCATCTCACATGAGACACCCAATTCTGACCCCACTTTGAAGAGCCTACCTAAACAATATAGCAAATGCTCACTGTACCATCTAGTGGACAGAAACGGGAACTGCAAGAACGTGTAGCCGTTAACAGTGAAGGTAGTAGCGTGTCTAAATGCTACATGACATAGTATTTTAAAAGAAATGTTTTTCTCAGCCAAGCTATTTAGCCTCTACACTTTTAATGGGTTGACTGACAGGTACTGTCTAATCATGTTTGCCTAAAAAAAGCATACTCGCACACAAGACACACACACACACACAGACACACACACGGCCAGAAAATTGAAATTCTTGACCCAGTGAGAGAAGTACAGCTGCAGTATATGCTACTTTATTTTACACACAGATAGCAGACTCCAGAAATAAAAAAAAATCTGAACCTGGATCCAGGCTCAATCTCAAAAGATGTCTTCTTTTTTCTCTCCATCTTTTGACATAGAGAAAACAGAAAATTAAAAGACACAACATGACTCCACCATTTCTGGGAAAACATTGAAAAGCCTTTACTGATGTCTTAAATCTAGGCCTCTTTATCATTCTGCCTTCAAATGTGTTTATTTTGTGAAGTCTTTCACCAGTTGATTCCTGGTGAAAAAAACAAGCAAATGAATGAGGGAATTGTGTCCTAACGGACCAAAACCACTGGACGGGCATGGATTAATAAGATATTATTCAAAGCACCAACTGTGTTATTGAACTCAATATCAAACACAACGGGTCATCAATTCAGAATGCATACAAAAACCACAATTCATTTGCTGATGTACACACAGTATTCGTCCAAAACCTCTTCTTAGTAGATGGGAATGGTATGTTCTGCCTAACACTTTACAGGATGATGACGGTCCACATCCTGGGTTGACTAACATGAGCCCAGGCCTAATAGAAACACTGGCCACTGTCAGTGATCTGTGCAGTCAACACAAGTCAGCACGATCAGGTCTGGTGCCTGGGGTCGAGAGAGAGCTAGAGAGAAAGGGGGAGCGGGGGAGACTGTGAACTCTGTCAAGTCCTTTGTGTTTGTCTCCAGAGACACAGAAACAGACCGGTCAGTCCATTTCACTGCAGTACTGTCTGCTTGACCACTCTGCCCTCTTTGTCGATGGCAAAGTTGTAGTTCTTCGGGTTGTCCAGGGCCTCCTCGATACGCTGGTCCAAGTTCTCCATAGTGATGAAGTGCTTGGATTCCTCCTGTAAAGCATCAAAAGGAGGTTGGTTAAAGAGCTAGTTTAGCAAAGTTCTTGCTGAACCAGAATCAGGAATCCAGGAGGGATCAAGCTGACTATCAAGATGACAAGTTGGCGCTGGCTGCTGCGGTTTGTTACCGTCATCTAGGAACGAAGTCGAGATGGGGGACAAAAAAAAAACTGTGCTGTTCCCCTCACAGCTGCATCTAAATCTATACATTTTTTACCGATCACTACCTTACCAGCCAAAATAGGTGCTTAAATACATTATGAATTCCAGACTTCAAAAATACAAGCCGAGCGGCTGGTATTTAAAGAACATGTGTTAGTCTCCATTCAAACTATTCCATCCCTGACCTGGACACAAGGTACGACATTTTCAAACCCAAAACCTATTGCCATATATGCTAATTTGGCAAACTTCGTCTACATTTTCTTGAGCGCTCGGTGTGGAATTCAATATGCATCTCCGAATAATGTCCAACAGTTGGTAAGCGACTGATTAAACTACTCAAGCCTCTAATATTCACTATCACTACTACGTGGTACCTGAGCTAGCTAGCAAATCACCTTTCACCTCTGAAATAGCATTAACTAGACTACGACAGAGTAGCTTGTCCTTTGACGAGAGCTTGCGATTTTTCCAAATAACATATAGAAATCAGCTTGCAATTTGTCAAACACATCAAGTTCACATTAAATGGAAGATGTAAATTAGTTAATTTTTTTTCTCAAGGCAAAAAAAAAAACCTCTCTATCTGAATAATACTGGGTCACCTCTTCCAGTATTTGGGTGAAGACGACGAACACGCAACTGAAACAGAAAACTTGGGAAAAACTGTACCTGCAACTCCAAAATTTCCTTCTCTTTTTCTTTGATAAATTCTTGGAACGCCTGTTCTTTTCGCTCTATTTCTTCTTTCTTCTTGGCCTGAGCCTCCTCCATTTCTCTCTGGATCCTCAGTTGTCTGAAAAACAGAGAAATATGACATACACTACCGTTCAAAAGTTTGGGATCACCCAAACAATTTCGTGTTTTCCATGAAAAGTCACACTTATTCACCACCATATGTTGTGAAATGAATAGAAAATAGAGTCAAGACATTGACAAGGTTAGAAATAATGATTTTTATTTGAAATAAGATTTTTTTTACATCAAACTTTGCTTTCGTTAAAGAATCCTCCATTTGCAGCAATTACAGCATTGCAGACCTTTGGCATTCTAGCTGTTAATTTGTTGAGGTAATCTGGAGGAATTGCACCCCACGCTTCCAGAAGCAGCTCCCACAAGTTGGATTGGTTGGATGGGCACTTCTTTGAGCAGATTGAGTTTCTGGAGCATCACATTTGTGGGTTCAATTAAACGCTCAAAATGGCCAGAAAAAGAGAACTTTCATCTGAAACTCGACAGTCTATTCTTGTTCTTAGAAATGAAGGCTATTCCATGCGAGAAATTGCTAAGAAATTGAAGATTTCCTACACCGGTGTGTACTACTCCCTTCAGAGGACAGCACAAACAGGCTCTAACCAGAGTAGAAAAAGAAGTGGGAGGCCGCGTTGCACAACTGAGCAAGAAGATAAGTACATTAGAGTCTCTAGTTTGAGAAACAGACGCCTCACAGGTCCCCAACTGGCATCTTCATTAAATAGTGCCTGTTAGAGCCTGTTTGTGCTGTCCTCTGAAGGGAGTAGTACACACCGGTGTAGGAAATCTTCAATTTCTTAGCAATTTCTCGCATGGAATAGCCTTCATTTCTAAGAACAAGAATAGACTGTCGAGTTTCAGATGAAAGTTCTCTTTTTCTGGCCATTTTGAGCGTTTAATTGACCCCACAAATGTGATGCTCCAGAAACTCAATCTGCTCAAAGAAGTGCCCATCCAACCAATCCCACTTGTGGGAGCTGCTTCTGGAAGCGTGGGGTGCAATTTCTCCAGATTACCTCAACAAATTAACAGCTAGAATGCCAAAGGTCTGCAATGCTGTAATTGCTGCAAATGGAGGATTCTTTGACGAAAGCAAAGTTTGATGTAAAAAAAATCTTATTTCAAATACAAATCATTATTTCTAACCTTGTCAATGTCTTGACTCTATTTTCTATTCATTTCACAACATATGGTGGTGAATAAGTGTGACTTTTCATGGAAAACACAAAATTGTTTGGGTGATCCCAAACTTTTGAACGGTAGTGTATAGATGTGGCAAAAGAAGACACTAGGCACGGTGGGTCCTGGGTTCGAACCCCAGGCCGTCCCAGGTCCTTTCTGTGTGGAGTTTGCATGTTCCCCCCGTGTCTGCGTGGGTTTCCTCCGGGTGCTCCGGTTTCCTCCCGCCATCAAAAAGACATGCATGTTAGGGTTAATACTCCTGTCTGTGCCCCTGAGCAAGGCAATGGAAAGAAGAACTGGAGTTGGTCCCCTGCCCACTGCTCCTATACAATAGGATGGGTTAATCACAGAGAACAAATTCGTTGTAAGAATACAATGAAAAAATAAAGTGGCTTTCTTCTTTCTTTCTTCTAGAAAAGCAATTTTTTGTGGCCTCGTGTCAGCCCATGCTGAGAGGAATTTGACGATGCTTCCCTCGAGGAGGTCACAGTGCAGGGTGACACCCCTGGAGCAGTCTTTAGGGTCCAGAAGCTTGCTCAAAAGTACTTTGACAGTAAGTCTATGTGTATGCCATCATGAGCACCTTAGATGTGGAAGATGTTGCTGAAGTAATAGCAGTAGAAGAAAGAAGAAGAAAGCCACTTTATTTTGTCATTGTACCTTGTACCTTCTCTAGTGGTATTGGCGACAGTACTGAAACCACTGCAGAAATGTCCTTCATCAATGACACACCCCATGTGATAAAACACACAGACCATAGGACACAGAAGAAACTACGATACATCACATTTTGTTAACAAACACATTTTGTTAAAACTGCTGTAACTTCACCTGACTTGGAGCATGCGGAGGTTCTCGGTTTGATTCCAGGCCATGAGGGCGCGATGCTCCTCCGCCTCCTGTCTGGCTCGTTCCTCGGCCATGGAGCCCGTCTCCTGCTCATACCTCTTTCGCAGCATCCCCTCTTTGAACTCCAGTCTGAGGCAAACAGAACAGGGCTCGCTCAGTTACACGACACAACACTGACTTCTCCATAAACCACAGTACTCGCTCTCATCGTCATAAGTACTTTCTCGGTTATCCATAGACAAGGTTAGGGTATGACCTCCATTTATTACTGACACTGGGAGAAGCGTTTTTGTTTTTACGCCTGGATGCGGCAGGCCTGTCAATTACAACTGCAATCGCCTTGCAGAAAGTTTCAAATGAAAATGTCAATGTCTGACGAATTGTGCTTTACAAATGATATATCCAAGGCATAATTCAAATATAGGGATGGTGTAAAGCTGGGAAATGTGGAAGGTTACTACCATGATAATCACAGAGAGATTTAACTGTTTTAAAAATAAAATACCATATTTTACAACCCAGCTGAGGTTCGTCTCACTGAGCTGTTTGGTAATGTACACTATAACATCAAACCAAGACTGCTTTTCAAAACACACTCCTTCAAATACTTCAAACCTCATGTAGTGAGAAATATCAGGTAAATTAGTATTCTCCTAATTATTGATATAAACAACAAAATTGTGTTTCACAATATGCGAATGTCACCACGATATAATGCCATTTCGAGACCATAAACGACAACCTTGCATTATCACCCAGCCCTAGGATTGTGTCTACGTCCACTTCTTCACGCGTTAACTTGTCAGCCAAAGGCATCACCCAATGCACCAGGGTTTCCCCAGCTGCCAGGAATAAAGTACATCTCTTTGTTTTTACTTGGAATGGATTAAGGTGCACATTAGTGTCCAAATAGAGAAGAAAGATGCCAAATGTAATCCCCGGACAGCAAATAAAAATAAAACGGGGAAAGTGTCAGAAAGATTTTGAGGACAGCACAAGCACATATCTACACACAGATACATAACAGGACACACGGACGTCTCACTTGAAATGCGGTGAACATGGCATAGCCTAACACGTTAAGGAGCGTGTGTCTTTTTGAACACGGGGAGGTCCACGTACCGCAGCGCCCTCATGATCAGTTTGTATTCTGCAAATCTCTCATTGATGACCACCATCTCAACCGGATCGACGGGGGGAGGCACTTTGATTCTCCCCTCTTTGGACTTCGCCTTGGGGTCGGTGCGGGACTTTCTGCCCCTTACAGTCTCGAGTAGCACGCCGGCCCGAGGTGCGAGGAGACGGACGGCCGGGACGCTCCTCCCGCTGATAGCTTGAAACATGACGGGAGAGGGTTCGCTACTCGGAAACTCGCGTCTCTGTCATCCGATAGCGCGGTTTACTCAGCTAAGCAAGGATCTGTTGCGTTTCAGGCGCAAAAAAAAAAAAACAACACATAAAAATCGGTTTGTGACTGTAACATTGAACCTAAGGTGGAATAGTCACAAGGCGGCGGCCATGTTGGTGCTCTTTAACCTACCGGAAGTGTTTACAGCTGTGGCTGTACTTGGCCTCTGACGGCTGCCACCTAGCGGCCATTTAAAGAGCGCTCTCTCTTTTTCCCTTCCCTCCATCAGCAGTACGTAAATATGGCTACTGTTGTTGTGTGTATCCCCAACAGAATATGCCCCGATATGTTTGATGGCAAAACACCTTTCTTTTCACCACTTCATGTCTGTGAGTGTGCTCATTCATCCACGCCATGGTTATCCAAAGGAGTTGAATCAAGTGCAACTGGACTTGGTATATATCCGTGGAGACGTTTCGCCTCTCATCCAAGAGGCTTCCTCAGTTGGTGTCTTTCTGACTAGACCAAGCTAGTCTGACTGGCTGGGTATGAGACTCAGATATTTAGCCTCTTTGGAGTCGTTATCAGAGCCATTGATGTCAATGGCTCTTTTGTGTTCCGATGTTTAGCAACGGCAGTCGTTATCAGAGCTATCCCTAACCCTAACACAAAAGAGCCATTGACATCAATAGCTCTGATAACGACTCCAAAGAGGCTAAATATCTGAGTCTCATCACCAGCCAGTCAGACTAGCTTGGTCTAGTCAGAAAGGCACCAACTGAGGAAGCCTCTTGGATGAGAGGCGAAACGTCTTCACGGATATATACCACGTCCAGTTGCACTTGATTCAACTCCTTTGGATAACCATGACCTGGATGAATGAGAACGTTCACAGACGCCATTGTTTTTATACATTCTTTTTTCCCCACCCGCATTCCGGGTAAGACCCGCCCCTACTCTGCCTCTGATTGGCTAACCATAAAAACGGAGGTAACGCGTATTAACCAATCAGAAGCAGAACTCCCGGAATACGAGTGGGAAGAAATAAGGCCGGCTCCTCATGCTGAGGGAAGCCGAAAACCAACCCGAATTTGCCAGGTAAATGGAATTGTGGGATATGATGCTGTGGCTGTCTCCTCTAGGTTGCGCCCCGGACATTTGGGAGGTAATGGAGGATGTTTAGGAGGATGTAAATATAAACAGCATTTTCTCTTTGTCATCCATATTGGGACAGACTGTAATGGTAAATGGTAACACCGATTTTTTTTTACGTTCAAACTGCACCATGACAATTAATTCCAGTCGCAGGTGAAAGCTTGATAATAACCATTTATAGTAATAAATTTACAAAAAAAATCAGATAAAAACTCCTGAATTTCAACATTTAAGATGCATAATTGTTTTAGTACTGTTGCATCAGTGTCCAATGTGTGTGTGTGTGTGTGTGTGTGTGTGTGTGTGTGTGTGTGTGTGTGTGTGTACGTACATATATATATATATATATATATATATATATATATATATATATATATATATATATAGATGCATGTGTTGTTTTGTGAAACATTGCCGTTGTTGCATAAAAGCTTTTCGATAGCAAAGTAATTTTCTTTTTTCTTCTTTTTTTACCAGACCTAATGATCCTTCATATACAGAGCAGGTTTGGTGACCCCCAGCAAAACCATTTAGAGTCCACAAATTGATATCAGAACTTTAAAAAAAAAAATTTGAAGACAGGGTTTTCCATCACCAGTAGGACACAGGCTTTATGGGTGTGAGACAAATGTGTCCTAGATTTGCACAGACCCTTAACGATGAGGACATAACAGAACAGAGTGTCATTGAAGGAACACAAGGACACACTGACTCATTTGCAGTTAAGGTATCTATTTTATTCAGCATGTAGCCCGCTCTTACAGGTAACCCCGAGCATAGAGGTGCACTCTTCGTGTGGTGCCACAGATGAAATGCACCATTCAGATGTAAGATAAGCTAATTTCACTTACTTTCTACCTCCACTGTTTCATGGTGTAAGAGCCTGAATAAGCTTTGCAAAACAGCGCAATCCCTACGCGGGACAGGCCGACAGACAAGGTCGTAAGATTATAAGGAGAAACCAGTAACGGCTGGTCTTCCATGGTATTCCCACATCTAGAAGACTGTTGCAAGGAAAGGAACGTCGTTGTTTAGAAACTCAGATGAACGAATAGACAGTGAGACCAAAGCAGACTCGTTTTAAACCAGCCAAAGCTTACGGTGTCACGACTTATGTGCAAATACCATGGAAGAATAACCAGAAAAAGGAAAGAAATACATTTCCAAAGTTAACCAAACATGTAAGGTTACTGTTTCACTGACTACCACTATTGCTACTGCTACAGAACCAGGGGTACAGGACAATGCATCATCGGTCGGTCGAGTTCCCATCAGCGATGCTGCATGCTTCTTGTTTCGTTTGAAACAGATGAGGTCCAAGCAGCTGAGGATTAAGAGAATCCGGTGTACCAGTCTACAAACAATTGGTCAAATGTTTGTACAAAGGTGGTGGGGGTTCAAAATCCTGTTGCTTGGACCTTGGCAGACACAACAGAGGGGGAACTCGGTCAACAGAGCATCGCTGTCCAGATTAGCTATGCAACTAATGCGGTGCAGCCACTTAGCATTCTGCGGTACGCCGTCGTCTGGCTGTGTGATGTCAGAGCATGTGTAGAAGAAGGGGGACTTCCATGGTGGACCTCTTGTACAGAACAAGGGCGCATTTGCCTTGGGAACAATGGCTTTGGTTCGAGGTTAAGGTCAAAATGGGGGGGGGGGTAAGGGAATGAGATGGTGGGGGTGGGGGGATGGAGGTAAGGGAATGAGATGGTGGGGGTGGGGGTCATGTAAAAATGGCTGAGGCATATTTTGGGGCCTCCAGGGAAGATGGTAAGGGTGAGGAGGCTGAATTTAGGGTGAGGAGGAGGAATTTTGAAGTATGCGGGTTAGCTCCTGGTTACGGCTCAGTTCAGGGCGGGCAGAGAAGGGTAGGCCAGCCGGAACTCTTCCCCCTCCAAGAGTTTCCTGAAAGAGAAAACAAACAAACAAAAAAACTCCACCATGTAGTAAAGCTGAGAGTTTATTTCACTCATTTGTTCATCACAGCGTTGGGTGTTGAGAAAGGGGGACGTGTCCTGGATGGACCACCAGTCCATCACACGTAACCACGCACGCCTACAGGGACATTTCAGAGCTGGGAACGAACCCGGGACCCTTTTGTTTTGAGGCAAACGTGCTAACCACTAAGCCTGCATGTCTCCAGTCATTCACTCAATGAAAACTTGAGTACGGGCGTCCGCGTAGCATAGCGGTCTATTCCTTTGCCTACCAACACAGGGATCGCCGGTTCGAATCCCCTTGTTACCTTCGGCTTGGTCGGGTGTCCCTACAGACATAATGTGGGTATGTGGGTATGTGTCCTGTTCGCTGCACTAGTGCCTCCTCTGGTCACTCGAGGTGCCTGTTTAGAGGGGGAGGGGCTGAGGGGGAATAGTGTGATCCTCCCACGCGCTACGTCCTCCTGGCGAAACTCCTCACTGTCAGGTGAAAAGAAGCGGCTGGTGACTCCACATGTATCGGAGGAGGCATGTGGTAGTCTGCAGCCCTCCCCGGATCGGCAGAGCGGGTGGAGCAGTGACCGGGACGGCTCGAAAGAGTGGGGTAATTGGCCAGGTATAATTGGGGAGAAAAGGGGGGGAGGAAGCTTCAGAACAGAGTAGAAAAACTAAATTGTAAATCAAGATGACAGACGGAAAATAAACAACAGCAGCAGAATTGTTCAAAACAAGTCACAAATGTAGACTTTAAATGGGTTTTCATATCATATCAAGTACTGGCGGTGGATTGGGGGGTCGGTCACAGTTGGCCAGGCCGTACCTGTATGCTGCTATTTCGATGTCGAGGGCCATCTTGACGTTGAGCAGGTCCTGGTACTCCCGCAGGTATCGCGCCATCTCGTGCTTGGCCTCCGCAATGTCTCTCTCCAGCTCGTGTATCCTCACCTGCGACAGGGGACATGAATAACCATGCCGTTTATGGTCAATGGGTACAGGCGCTCGTGCTAAAAATAACAAACACTGCTTAAAAAAGAGGCTGGTGTGCAAATGCATGAAGCACATTTTACTTTTTTTTGGGGGGGGTGGGGGGTGGCTTGCTCTTTGGGGGATTTGTTCTCAAACAAGATAATGACTCCTGCAGAACTGATGATGGCTAAACAAAGCAAAGACTGCAGTTTTTCAGACGTTAGTCTGTCTGCGCCCTCTGTTTGATAAATTGGTTGCATTTCCGCACAGCGAGTCCTGTACGAAGGAAATACTGATTAATGGAAGTTCCTCTTCCCTGGAAAAGAAGCCCTGGCTTTGCAGTTTTTGGTCATTCGCTCGGTTCACAGAAAGTAACCTTGCAGACGTTCACCTCTGCAGCAAGACGTCACGTCCTGCGGAGCGGCGGAGGGGGGGGGGGGCGGGGATCTGTGTGTGTGTGTGTGTGTGTGTGTGTGTGTGCACGTGTGTGTGTGCACGTGTATGTGTGTGTGTCTGTGTGCATGTGTGCGTGTGTGTGTGTGGGAGGGGTGCTGGTGCTGCTGCTGCTGCTGCAGAGAATATTTTACATATCGTCTCCCAGCAGAAGGGGGTCTACTGTGGTTGCAGAAGGCGTCCCACCTCCCCTGATGTTAAACTACACTACGGCGTTGGGAGAGTTTTCCGAACAGTAACTAGTAAATGTTGGCAGTCAGATTCGCCAGAACATCGCCTAGTTTTACTGAGATAAAGTCTAAGTACTAGTCCTCTCTCTGATTTTCCTTGTCTGTTCTCACAGGCCACACAAGTTTGTACAGAGTCACAAATCAATGCACACATATACATACACACACACACACACACACACACACACACACACACACACACACACATATATATACATTGATTCAAAGACTATGGTTGCTTTGGTGTCTCAATGGGTCAGTATATTCAGTATATTAAGGTTCCTGTTACTGTAGCTGAGATGTTAGTAATTGAAGTCCTTCTCCCCACCGTTGCTGCCTCTTGCTCCCTCTCACCTGTCCTACCCCTCAATGCTGCATGCAAGTAAGTAAAGTGCAAAGGCTTCAAAAAATAAATTAAGTTTAGGCTCTCCAAGATTGCCTCCTAAATCAAAGGAGAGTTCCCGTTGTCATTTAATGCGACTACGGATTGGATGTGATTATTCTGACTCCTGCCATCCTCCTATATGTCTGCATGCAGGCCCAAGACCCGGGAATTCACCTGGTACTTTGCCACCTCCTTCCCCTGCATCTCCTCCAGCTCTTCCAGTTGTTTGTTGAGGGAGTTGATGACATTCCGGAGGGCCTCGATCTCTGAGGAGCGCATCTGGAGGAGCCTCCGGTACTCCAGGGTCTCCTCTCGGATGGCGTGGACTGCCTCGTTGTTCTTGCTCGCCATCTCTGCCACGCTCGCGAACTTGCTTTTGTACCACTCCTCGGCGGCCTGCATGTTCTTGTTCGCCAGCCGCTCGTACTGGCCCCGGATGTCGCGGAGAGCTGAGGAGAGGTCCGGCCGGATCACCTCCACATCTACGCTGATGTTGGCCACCTGCAGCTGCCCCTGAAGCTCGGTGAGCTCCTCGGCGAAGACCTTCTTCAAAAATGCCAACTCCTCGGACAGCGAGAGCACACTGGCCTCTGCGTCGCAGTTGGCGAGAGCGGCTCTGTCGGCCTCCTCCCTGGCCCTCTGCAGGGCCTCCTCAGCCTCCGCCCGCAGCTTTGCCTCTTCCTCGCAGCGCTCCCTCAGCTGCTCATGCACATCGTGTAGGTAGTCCCTCTCTGCCTCCATCCGCATCTTCTCGCCACTCTCTGAGTCAATCAGGGCCCTCAGGCTCCGCGCCTCCCCCTCGTAGACCACCTGTAAGCGCGATGGGTCGCTCTGCCGCTTCCTCAGCGCTTCCAGCTCTGCCAGGAGGGCCCGGTTCTGCAGCTCCAGCTGCCTCACCTTGTCGATGTAGGTGGCAAAGCGGTCGTTCAGGTCCACCAGCTGCTCCCTCTCCTGGGAACGCAGGCCCAGCAGCTCTGTATTGAGGGAACTGGCCTGGGCCAGGTCCATTCGCTCGGAGCCGTCCATCAGGGTGGAGGAGGCCAGCCTCAGGACCCTCTTCCCCGACAGAGGCACCCGCGGTGAGGAAGGAAAGAGGGATGAGGACATCGATGACGATTTGGTGGCGGATCTCGTGGAGCTCCTGTAGCTGTCCCAAGGGCGGCGGTAGGAGATGTAGGGATCGTAGCTCATGATGGTTTTTTTTGGTTTGGTGGTGGATTTTCTTTTAAGGAAGGTTGGTGGTGATTTGAAAGGGATGTGAATGATTTTTTTTTTTGTTTCAGAAGGTTTTGTTTTTTTTGTTTTTTTTAAGTCCCCCTTGTTCTGCACACCATCGGTGAGGATGAGCGAGTGGTTTTGCACTGCACCAGCTCAGTGATGCTGCAGATCATCGCCTTTTATAGAGTCAGTACCCCCCACGTCCCCCGACCCACCCCCGCTCTCCAGCATCGCTGGTGTCAGCAGCCCGCTCAGCCAATAGCAGACTGCTGCAGTGAAGTGACGCTAGGTTGGTCTCAGGACTCACGCTCAGCCATGCTGGGGAGACTACATGCGGTAGGGCAATTTAAAAAAAAAAAGACTCTGCCCTGAAAATAGCAAAACAGACAATCATTCCCATCATGCTATCTACATATGAGACGACATTTTGGTTGAATTCAAACCCTCCCCATGTGTTCAGAAGGGGGTTCGAACAAGTCCAGATCTTGACGTCATACGTGAGAATCTTCCGGAGGAAACCATGAAACCATCCGGCAGATGGTTTGGAAATAATGTCTTTATCGTCCAGGGACAGAGAACTGATGATGTTTCAATGGAGACAGGGGAAGTGGTTCTACACACAAGGGGTCCAATACTGCACGCTCAACTGAATAACACAAAATCAGATCGCACTGCACACAAGATAGAGTTCCATGGAAATCTGGAAACTGCACATTTAACAGACAAATGACACTCTGGTTGATATTTCCATCCCCAGATAAAACAAGAAACCAAGAATTTATTTTCCTTAAGCGCACCCCTGTGGTAGCCTGCTCATTTGACTGCTGTCTGAGCAGGCTGCTCTACGGGGCCGTCGCTCGATCCCAGCACCTCGATTCTCTGCAAGAGCACCGTAGTGCCTGTCCCCTGTGTGTGTAACTGGCTGTTGCCATGTTCTTGCTCTGCACAACAAAGTGATGAGTCACAAATGATCCTCAGCTGACAAGAGTGTAGGGGACACCCACACTGGCACCACAGAGGAAGAAACTGCTCCCTGTCTGTTTGCTAACACAGAGGGGGCGAAACCCCTGCTGTACCAGTTTCAGATCTGGGACGAAGAGGGTCTGTAAATACGCATTAAGGTCCACGAAACAAAAAGTATTTAGGTAATGCTCTGCTCCAGAACAACTTTAAAGTGTGTGAGCAGGTGGAGGTTTGGTGGCTTTAGGGGTCAGGGGGTGTTTGTCGGTGATGGACATGGTGACTGGTTTCACTAAAGCTGTGATCCAGGCATCTGTCATCAGAGATTGTAATGTTTCATTCAGCTTGGAGTCCCATTTGGATGGGATTCAATACTACTAGTGCTACTACTACTACTACTACTACTCATAATGATGATGATGGTGGTGGTGGTGGTATGGTGGTACGGTGGTTAGCACAGTCACTTCACAGCAAGTCGACTCAGGGTTTAATTCTGTCCCATCTGTGTGGAGTTTGCATGTTCTCCCTGTTTTTGTGCAGGTTTTCCTCCTGCAATCCAAACACCCTCATGTTAGTTGAACTGGAGTCTCCAAATTGCCCATAGGTCTGAATGGTGCGTGTGATAGTGTGTCCCTGTGAAGGGCTGGCGACCTGTATGTCTCTCTGCTGGGATATACTCCAGCAGCCCCCTGTGACCCCAAAATGGGGGTATAGATAATAATAATAATAATAATAATAATAATAATAATAATAATGATGATAATAATTAGAGGAATAAGGGCGGCACAGTGGTTAGCACTGTCACCTCACAGCAAGAAGGCCCTGGGTTTGAACCCCGGGGTTGTCCAACCTTAGGGTCATCCCAGGTCGTCCTCTGTGTGGAGTTCGCATGTTCTCCCTGTGTCTGTGTAGGTTTCCTCCGGGTGCTACGGTTTCCTCCCACAGTCCACAGACATGTAGGTCAGATGAATCGGCCGTACTGAATTGTCCCTAAGTGTGAATGTGTGTGTGTGTGTGTGTGGGGGGGGGGCTTGTGATGGCCTGGCGGTTTGTCCAGGGTGTCTCCCCACCTGCTGGATAGGCCCCGGCATCCCCACGACCCTGTGCCGGATAAGCGGTTTGGATAATGGATGGATAATAATAATTACAGGAAGAAGGGCGGCACGGTGGCGCAGTGGTTAGCGCTGTCACCTCACAGCAAGAGGGCCCTGGGTTCGAACCCCAGGGTTGTCCAACCTTGGGGGTCATCCCAGGTCGTCCTCTGTGTGGAGTTTGCAGGTTCTCCCTTATCTGTGGTGGGTTTTCTCCGGGTGCTCATGTTTCCCCACCATCAAAAAGACATGCATGTTAGGGTTTATACTCCTGTCTGTGCCCTTGAGCAAGGCAATTGAAAGAAGAACTGGAGTTGGTCCCCGGGTGCAGCACGGTGGCTGCCCACTGCTCCTAGCTACACAGCTAGGATGGGTTAAATGCAGAGGAAGAGTTTCCCTGTGGGAACCATTAAAGTATATCAAAAAAGAAGAAGAAGGATAATAATGTTGTTAGTATTAATAGTTTTTCTTTATACAGCACTTTTCAAACCACTCTTACCACGTGGTTTCATAGTGGCAATGTGGGTAATGTGGTTTGTGTCAAGTTGGTTGGCAAACACGGAGAAGTGCAAGTAGATTATCAAACGCGTTGAGATGCTTAGCTGCAGTTAGAAGCGTGTCAGATGCGGGGTTAAAGGTCGAGGCCCTTCAGACAGGCATGGTGATACAGCGCGACATTAAAAGCATCAGGGTTGGGGGCATTCACATCCTGTAAAGGGGCCCCGAATGCCTTTCAGCGCCCCCTGCCTGTATTTGCTCAAAATACTGTGGCCCTCACTATGTTCTCAAATGTAGCCAACCGGACCCATCTGGTAACTGAAATGATACAAGTATCGACACCGATACCGATACCGATACCGGTGCCGATATCGGCATAAACAGGTGCGGGACAGATAAAAAGCGTGTAAACAAAACACTGAGTTGGTACATTGTGTGAAACGCTCCCATCAACTACCCAAGACCCTCATATCCCTCGAAACGACCCTCAAATAAGTTGATCTCACAAGAAACAAGTCTCTGGGAGCATCACAGGTGATATGAAGACTTCATCTGCCTTGATATTGCAGACCATAAAAGCGTCTACCAACAGCCTCGATCTCTTCCAAAATTGAAGTATTGGTCTATACAAGCAAGAAAACGTTCACATTAAATTGCCGTATTACGGATTTTCCCTGTATTTAGTGAGATTCTCTTTTGTTTGGAGCTAAACGACTGAATCGTCTCATGTATGATGTATAACACACGGATGTGACGGGAGAAGAGCCCATGAAAAGATGGCGTCACTCTGAAGGTACGGTGTCGTTGAGTATGAATACCACCAGGTGGCAGTATTGTAGCGTGAGCCTGACAAGTTTTTTCTTTTTTGAGGGTTCTGGCGAGATTTTCAAGGCAAAATGTATGTTAAATATTTTGAGTCATACATATCCAGTATGCGCATTTCTACTAGCAGTATTTCCGCAATTCAACTGTTATATAATAACATGGGGCATGATAACATGTTAATAACATAATGACATGTTATATAATAACATTATCGCGGGACAGGGTAATGGGCACAGGAATTTCATCTTCCTTGCTGTACGAGTCAGTATCCAACGTCTGACGTAGTCCCATAGCCAAGGCATATGCAAATAACATGTTTTATTAAGAGGCCATATACAATGAATATATTTCTGAGCGTTACATGAGTAAAAAATAAGTACATAAACATTTCTAATGACTTGAAAAGACTTTGGAATGTTAAAATTTCATAGCAAAAGATTTTCACCCCTTCTTCACATTTACAAGAATTGCAAATATACACATTTCAACGGTATTAAGAGTCAGCTGTCTTAGGCTGCAGGCAACTGTGTCATTGAATTAGCTATTTTACATACAAACAATATATAGTTGGGGACATTCTCTGCGAGTGGACTGGACATACTTGCACAAGTGTGTAGCCGGACTGCATTTTAGATCTAAACATCATTGTTCATTTTACATTCAGATGAAATCGGTCCTTTTTTTTTTTTTTGTAAAATTCTATCAAGACAAAAAAATCACATGAAGTATAGAAGACATCCAACATATAAACAATACAGAAACTACTTTCAGGCCAAGTTGTTATTACAAAATGTACTTTGGTAGAAAACAATATCCTCAAAAAACAATGTGCTCGATATAAAGAACTATTTTTTTTAATCATTTTGCAAAGGCCTGTCAAACTTATTACATCCATAAGCCAATGAACTACAGGACTAACATTCGTTTAATATGAGAAATGCTGCATGTTCACTTGCAGTGGCATCTTACACAACAGCCACGGTGGCATGCACAACCTGGACTGTCTCTACTGGTCTGCATTGTGTGACGTGAAGCCATTTCTGGTTCCAGTATAGGAAGGCGGTCCTTTACCTGTACAGTACTTTGGTTCATTTTGGAAAGAGGCGAAACAACGTTTGTGGATCAGTTCCGCAGAATTCAGTTAGGCGCAAATGGTTCAGTGACGTCACGGTGGTAAATAAGAAGGTGGCTAGACTGTGATCGTCAACCAGTGACCGTCATTGGGCAACCAGTGGGCAAGGGTTTCAGGAAAGCATTCACGTATGGATTTTCCCCCAACACTTGGACCAGTCTGGTCCTCTGGATGGATTAATGCAATAAGATTCATTTCAGCCCTGACAAAGGTGGGTGGTCCGCAAGTGTCGGTGCGTTTTGCTTCCATTACGCCACTGGTTCAAGTATAAACCATGTGCCCATACAATACAAACCAAAGCATTTCAAATGGGGGGGGGGAGTGAAATATTGAAAATCAGGTCCATAAAAAAAACCCAACTTGTTAAAACCTCAACGACTCTTCTCTAGACTTGTCATGAATCGGGGGTAACGACAACGAAAACGAGTACTGCCATACAACAACAACAACCAAAAAAAAAGTAATTTTCATACAGTGCAATCTCAAATGGAGGTAAAAAAAGAAAGAAAAAAAAAACAAATTTCAAAGATTCCCTTCGCGTTTAAAAGATCTTCAGCCTCTTGCCGACCGCCCTCGCCCCCTTGACGGCCCGCTGGCTGGACGGGTCTTTGGACAGCGGGCAGTACTTGATGGTGTGCGCGTTGTCTCCGCTGGCGCTGCACAGGGGGCAGGTGTACGCCCGGAGAATGGGACACAGCACCCGGCCGTCCGCCGCCTTCAGGATGTGAGAGCCGTACACCTCCTCCGGCGCTCCGTTATTCCGACAGAAGACGCACACGCGCGGCTCCGGTTTACTCCTCTGGCTCTGCCTGCGCCTCCGCTCCGCCATGGCGAGCAGGTCGAGCCCGCCGAGCGCCCCCCTGCACGCCGACGGCTCCCTCCCGTCCGCCGGCGAGTCGCCGGCGAGGCGCTCGTACGGCCCGAGGAGGGACAGACGCTCCTTCAGATGGAGGATGGAGATCGGGGGGGAGCCGGGAGGTGCGCAGCCGCAGCAGGGGCAGGGGCAGGAGCAGCTGCAGGAGCAGCAGCAGCAGTCCGAGTGTCCGTCGCCGTCTGCGCCGTGCGCCGCCGCAGCGCACGAGCACATCGGGGAGTCGTCCAGCCCCAGCGTCGCCTTCAGGGACTCGGTTATGGAGTTGGGACCGAGTCGGGACGAGGTGGCGATCTTATTCTTGGCGACGAGAGTCGACAAGCCCAGGTAGTCGTTCCAGAAATTGAACGTGTAGTCGTACGGAGACCGCGGGTCCAAGTAGCCGTGATCTAAGAAATCCATCCCGCCGGAGAGTTTCTAGTGTCGACGCAGACGCTGGATCGGGGCTGTTGGTCCGATGTGGTCTTCGGCATGGGTGGAACCGGGGTCGCTGGGTCTCTCCTTTCTGCCGCGCTGCGAGCGGGAGCGCCGCAGATAAGTTCCCCGAGAATCGGGGAGGGGGGCGTGGCCACGGGCAAGCTGCTCCCCCGGCTGTGGGAGGACGTACAGGCAGAACGGGGAATAATGGATCCACTCTTGCTTTGCACAGTACAAAGGCCTCGTTCACACCGGGGCTGATTACGGTTACGGCGACCCGTTATAGCGCCTAATCCGGTCAAGTTCACACTCGCTTGTTAAAGGTGCCATAACGTTCTCCTCCAGCGACCACCATCGGCGACCGGCGGGAATTTCGGCAAACGTTCCCCTGAGCGACGGTGGCTGCCAGACGTCGCACAATTTTGCAAGACACCTAAGGCCCCTCCAGCATCAGTCGCCACATATGTTTCAAGTCAAGTTTAATTGTGTAAATTACTAATAAGACACGTTAGCCCCTAGCTAGCGGGTCTGCCCCTTTAGCCGAGCGGTTAGTGATGCCGCCTTGTGGCGCAGTACACTCCGTATCGAATCCAGCACCGGGCAAGAAAATAACCGGTTACACTTGTGTTGCCCAAAGTGGGAGTCTCGAAGGGCTTTACAGTCAGTAAAACACACAACAATATACGACATATTTCACACCGAAATCAGTTAATTCGAATGGAATCGTCACAATTCGCGTGGTTACCTTCGGTTCAGAGGGTTGGCGCTAGATTTGGATCGGTGGGAGGGTCTCTGCTCCATCCCTTCCGTGACGAAAGCGTTTGCATGCCTCTGATTGGCTAACCTTAACCCCACCCTAACCGTAATCTTAACCAATCACAGGCAGCGTTCACAGCAGAGCGTCCCTCCCACTGAGCCAAGCTAGCGCTAGCCGCTTTGACTCGCGAATTTGCGTTGGCGACCAGCAAAACTGCTTTGGCTTCGTTGCTCTCTCACGGGGCGGTTGTGCACACGGGGGAGGTTTGAAGCTCCGAAGGCAAACTTAACCAAAGGTTAAGGTTAGGGTTAGGTTGACGGTTAGCTATGGGTTAGGTTAAGGTTGGCTATGGGATAAGGGTTAGAAGGGGTTAGGGTTAGCTATGGGTTAGGTTAAGGTTGGCTATGGGTTAGGTTAAGGTTAGCTATGGGTTAAGGTTAAGGTTAGCTATGGGTTAGGGTTAGCTATGGGTTAGGTTAAGGTTGGCTATGGGTTAGGTTAAAGTTGGATATGGGTTAGGTTAAGGTTAGCTTTGGGTTAGTGGGTTAGGTTAAGGTTAGCTAAGGGTTAAGGTTAAGGTTAGCTATGGGTTAGGTTAAGGTTAGCTATGGGTTAAGGCTAAAGTTAGCTATGGGTTAGGTTAAGGTAAGCTTTGGGTTAAGTTTAGGGTTAGCTATGGGTTAGGTTAAGGTTAGCTATGGGTTAAGGCTAAAGTTAGCTATGGGTTAGGTTAAGGTAAGCTATGGGTTAAGGTTAAGGTTAGCTGTGGGTTAGGTTAAGGTTAGCTCTGGGTTAAGGTTAGGGTTAGCTCTGGGTTAAGGTTAATGTTAGCTATGGGTTAAGGTTAAGGTTAGCTATGGGTTAGGTTAAGGTTAGCTATGGGTTAAGGTTAGCTATGGGTTAGGTTAAGGTTGGCTATGGGTTAGGTTAAAGTTGGCTATGGGTTAGGTTAAGGTTAGCTATGGGTTAGTGGGTTAGGTTAAGGTTAGCTAAGGGTTAAGGTTAAGGTTAGCTATGGGTTAGGTTAAGGTTAGTTATGGGTTAAGGTTAAAGTTAGCTATGGGTTAGGTTAAGGTAAGCTTTGGGTTAAGGTTAGAGTTAGCTGTGGGTTAGGTTAAGGTTAGCTCTGGGTTAAGGTTAGGGTTAGGTTAAAATTATGTAAAATTAGGTTAAGTTTAGGCAATTCAATTTCAATTCAATTCAACTTTTATTCCAGACACAACTTAGTCGGAGCCCATATCAAAATAAAAGAAAATAAACAGTACAAGAAAGACACATAAGAACATAATAGTAATAATAATAATAATAATAATAATAACAATAATGATAATAATAATACACGGTTTAAAAAATGTGTCCATCTAATAGTTTTCATAGAGGCTGTTGCGCTAATGTCTCCACATATTTGATGAGAAACGAGTGTAACTCTTACAGGCGGGAGTGTCGGAACAGTTGAGACGCGTATTTTCCAAACACCGCACCTCGTTTGCTTTCAAACCCCAAAACATGCTGCATCAGAAATTGGTGTGCACCAAGGATCGGGTATAGTGTACCCTGTTAAGTGCCAGGAGGACTCCTGTGACTTGTACATCGGGGAAACCAAATAGACGCTGACCAAGAGGATGGCACAACACAGGAGAGCTAACACGTCAGGCCAGGACTCCACGGTCTACACCATCTACAGGCCAGTGGCCACTCTTTCAGGGAGGAGGATGTGCACATCCTTGATAGGGAGGACTGCTGGTTTGAACGGGGAGTCAAAGAGGCCATCTATGTTAAGAGGGAACGACCATCCCTGAACCGAGGGGAGGGGGCGCGCTACGCGTACATCTGTCACCATCTTACAATGCTGTGATTGCTTCCCAATCCTCTGTGAATAGCACACATGGCCATTGTAACTCTGCTTAATGGTCAAGGCAACTTGCATATTGTCGGTTTCAGTCATTATGCTGCTGTATTGTTTAGAACGTTGGGGATCCCCGCAGTCAGTTTAGACTGAAACGTTGTGTCCAGATGAACTTCAACTTTCTGTGAACTCTTTACATGGTTGGTTAAAACTGGCCATCCATCATCCAAACCGCTTACTCTTCTCTCAGCGCCATGGGGATGCTGGAGCCTATCCCAGCAGTCATTGGACAGCAGGCGGGGAGACACCCAGGACAGGCCGCCAGGCCATCACAGGGCCAACACACACACACACACACACACACATTAAAACTACAATAACATTATTCGCCGATTTGTCTAGACGGCGCATAAATGTAAACATGTTTCTTAACAGTGCTTGACAGGTATTCCAGTATTAACAAACATCTGGCTAGCACTGTGATATCCTAGTACACGAAGCAATAACCACACAGCATCATTAAGTTCAATGAAGTTCAAGTTCAATGAATCTGGCAGAAAGCCCTGCGGGCAAACTTCTCCCACGTGCACCAAAATGGAGGAAGGTGTCACTTTAGCAGTGCCATAGCGTCCCATTTTAACCGTGCGATGCCAGAATATAAATATCAACACAGAAGCTACGCAGCATGGTTTGCAGTCAGTTGTGAAATAGGAGTAGGTGGTGTAACTATAACTTAACTGTTTTGTGTTCTTGGTTGCAATCTTACTGTAGTCTGATGTAAATACATATGAACCCCCCCCCCCCAGAAATCCAGCAGAAATGTCAAGTAAAGAGGCCACCATGTTGCAAAACAATTTATCACACATGGCTATATAGCCATAACATGGCCAGCTCAGGGTTTCTGGATCCTGTTTGCCAATCATTCTGGTTTTTAAAAATATTGAATTATATAAGTAGAACCACTGAATAACGTAAGTTGAAATGAGATGTGACAGGGTTATTACATATTTTAATACGGCAAAAATTATTTGGCTTACAACCATGGTGATGGTGTTGCAGGCTACGACAGGACGTGCTGCCGGCAGACGCTGGGGGCCAAATACAGCTTATGCTAAAGCTAACAAGCAAGCAGTTTCTTCATGCAGCTTCAAAACTGATCAAAATCCACCTTAACCAATGTAGAAATGCAGTAGGAGTAATGCTCAACAGCAGGAAGAGTCAATATTAGCACTGGACAGAGTTATAGGCATTTATGTTACACCGCTCTGCATTTTGACGCTGGGCTGAAACATGGGGTTGGGTGTGCCTGATAAGATTAAAGCTGAATGAAATGAAAACTAGCCCGGCCGTGAAAAAGCAGGGCTGTAGATCTGTTTATTTGATCTATCTGAAAAGATCTCAGGAAACTGATTTGCAGTCATTTATTTATTTTCTAATTTTGGTCATTTAAAGGAAATTAGTAAACTTAAGAGATTTGTGTTTTTGCAACAAAATGCTCAATTATATTTGGTCATGTCCCATGGGGTGACGTTGCAGCTTTAGGTGTGATGTAATGTTTTACGCTGGAGGACGGGGACATGAAGCCTCCTGGAGTCTGCTGACTCCTCTCCAGAAACCGCCGCTCTTTCACCCATTAACAAGCCCCCTCTTTAAGGGCAAGCAAAGTGCACATCAGATGCTGTGTTGATCATTAACTGAATGAAATGGTGTCATGTTGCCCTGACAGGAGTAATGAACAACTGTATTTCCCCCTCTGAGATCATCCACACCACTGCCAGACATGGACCTGTTGAAACAGCTGCATATATATATATATATATATATATATATATATATATATATATATATATATATATATATATACACACACACACACACACACACACATACACACACACACATATACATATACATACATACACACACATATACATATATACATACATACATATATATATACATATATATGTATATATGTATATATATATATATATACATACACACATACATACATACATACATACACATACATACATACATACACACACACACACATACACACATATATATACACATATATATACATATGTATACATATACATATATATACATATATACATATACATACACACACACGCACATATATATATATATACATATATATATACATATATATATACATATATATATTCTTTTACTGTAACTTTATTTATTTCCACTGCCGTTGAGTCCTACACCATTGAGATAGATGTTTGACTGACTAAATGTTCCTGATTCGGTCTGAGGACACCATTTTTACAAGGGTGGGGACCGACGATGGCGGCTACACCTTGTTTGTAGTTCATGCTGCCAGACAGAGGGACAGACAGATCAGGGAAGTCGGTTTCAGCTTTGACACTACTCTCCAATCACAATTCTTTACCTCTGTTTTGCCTTTTTTTCTGAGCAGAGGGGGCGAGCTGAGAGAGTTGGAAGATGCCTCCCTGTACTGATGAACCTGTATTGAACCGTACCACATGGAGAGGACGGGTTCAGGCCGCACCTGTTCTCCATCCCTCGGGTCCCGGCCTTTGTGTTTCAGATCCAGCTCTCCTACGCTCCATTGTGTCCTCTCCACAGTGAGCCGTTTAACTTCATCAATATGCATTAAATCAGAGTGTGCCATTTGTGTATGTATGTGTGTGTGTGTGTGTCCGTGTGTCTGTGTGTGTTCTTGTTCATCTATATTTGTGAGGACCAATCGGAGCAAAGTGAGGACCTTTTGGCCGGTCCTCACGTCTTCAACGGTCTATATTTTAGGGTTAGGACTAGGGTTTAGGGTTGGGTTAGGGTTAGGGTTAGAGTTAAGGGTTAAGGTTAGGATTAGGGTAAGGGTTAAGGTTGGACAAGTAGTTGTAATGGTAAAGGACAGGTTTAGGGACCAGAAAGTGAATGTAGTCAATGAAGGTCCTCACTAGTATAGAAAAGCAAGTGTGTGTGTGTGTGTGTGTGTGTGTGTGCTGGTCAGTTAAGGCCGAATAAAGCGGGCTCTCACGGGGAGAGCATGATAACCGACTCCTGGCTCCTGGGACAATGACAGCGTTAATCTTTTCTGCCACACACTCAAGAGAAAATTTAAGGGCGACGGAAAAAAAAACAAAAACAGAGTGAAGGAAAAAGTCTTTCTTTGTTGTCCTTTTTTAAAACGTGAGCTGAGACCCTGGGTGCCGTCACTGGGTTTCAGTTTTTCTATTTCCCGTTCATTAGACGGACTCTTCATATCAGACCAGCCTCTTCATGCTGTCTCCCGGTGAAATTACAACAAGCCGCCAGCCTGCAAACACTGTAAATTCATTTCTTGGGAGACGTCTTCTCTCCCTCCCTCCCTCCCTCTCCCTCCCTCTCTCCCTCTCTCTCCTTTCTGGGTCGTGTTTGTTTTGCTTAATTGGTTTCCAGAGCTTCTTCGGCTAAATCCATCAGCAGAACGCCGGAGGGGAACGCTGACGGCGTGTCTCGTATGTGCTGTGGTGCCGTGGACGGCTCGTCTCCGATGCTGCGGGGTCTGCAAAGGCCCGCGTGTCTGACGAGAGGCCTTCGCCATTGAACCCGGCAAACCGGAGAGAAGACAGGTTTTGTTTTTGTTTTCTTTATGGGAAAGTGACACGTTTTCAAGTGCATTTGTGGATTCGTCCCCCTCGACGTTCGGCTCGACGCGTCAATTCGGGGATGGAGAAGTGCGGCAGTAGACGGAGCGGAAGGAGATCCCGTTAAGTGAGACGGAGTCACCGTACATTACCATCAGAATACACCACATGGTCCATTTTCAAGGTCACCGCCGGCTCCGGATGCACCACGGAAATCACGAGAGAGCGTTTAAAAGATGAATGGCCGCCATCTCACGACAGATAAATTGCACGGGGGACACGGTGACATGTGGCCACATGCGGTTCAGCCGTCTCCATATTACTCTTGTACAGCACATAACAGACAGCAGAGAAGAAAGCACGTGGTAAGTAGAAGATGAAACATGGCTGCGCTTATCTCGTCCCGGACTGAGGTTTGGGGAAAGAAGCGGCTGCTGGGGGATGAGGTTTGTGCTGACAATAAGGCCCCGCATGGGTCACTAATCTGATTATGGGTCAGCTAAGGTGCTTTGGCTGTGTATGTATTTGATGGGACAGTCTGTTTTGCAAACACGGATCAAGTGCATTCTGCTCTTTTTTTCCCCCTCCCTCAAGTGTAAATAATAGCACCATATTAGGAAGGAAATCTTCCATTGCAGTATAAGGCCAACACCCTCAGAGCGATGCCTGCACAGCGACGCCCGCACAGCTATACCCGCACAGCTATACCCGCACAGCTATACCTGTACAGCTATACCCGCACAACTATACCTGCACAGCGATACCTGCACAGCTATACCCATACAGCTATACCTGCACAGCTATACCTGCACAGCTATACCTGCACAGCAATACCTACACAGCTATACCCATACAGCTATACCTGCACAGCTATACCTGCACAGCTATACCTGCATAGCTATACCTGCACAGCTATACCTGCACAGCGATACCCACACAGCTATACCTGCACAGCTATACCTGCACAGCGATACCCACACAGCTATACCTGCACAGCTATACCTGCACAGCTATACCTGCACAGCTATACCTGCACAGCTATCCCTGCACAGCTATACCTGCACAGCTATACCTGCACAGCTATACCTACATAGCTATACCCACACAGCTATACCCGCACAGCGATACCTGCACAGCTATACCTGCACAGCTATACCCACACAGCTATACCTGCACAGCTATACCTGCACAGCTATCCCTGCACTGCTATACTTGCACAGCGAGTACAGAAGAATAATAAACTGGATTTACAGAAGGCTTAACCATCCAGGCAAATGAAAGGTTGCCTCCTCGTCCACAAGACACATTGAAAATGTGATCTTTAATTGATATTGAGCTGGCTTCTGCATACCCCGCTGTCTCAGGGAGGTGTAGCTCAGCTCCACAGGGTTCATGTGTCAATACAATGTCAACTATTTATACTCCACTTTGCATCGGCCATATATTCATAGTGTATTTGAAGCCGCGTACTTCTCCTGATCTGTCTCTGTTCATACGGTCCTTATCACCGCAGTATTCTCTCGGTGGAATGCTGTTAGACCCAGTATTCGCAAATATTTCCCTTCCCTTATCTTGTAAGATAATGCCTCTCATTAATAAAGCCTTCAACCCGCTCGTGCACGCTGCACAGAAGCGAGCGACTGCTCTCTCGGTTCCTGTCCTTCTCCCGCCCGTGTAGACAGACTCGTCTTCCGTAACGCCGTCTTAGGTCGTGTGTGTAGGCTAAATTCTTTATCTGTCAGCTTGCACTGCTAAAATATAAAGTACACAACCTATATATATTCTGATTCAGTCCTCTGACTCTGGCTGTGGAGCGGACTCTGGCTTCTGGATACCGAAGGCTCCCCGTCAGCTTCAGAGGTCCGAGCAGCTGAGGCTGACGGGGATTTGCGAGGGGGCTGAAATGCACCGCCGACACTGCTCCCCCATTCGTCACTGTCAAGTTGAATGGAAAATTAACAAATCCCTTAATTAAAAGACCTCCACTGTGTGTGTGTGGGAGGGGGGGGAGGGGGGTGTTTAGCACGTGCCAGCTGCACTGTTGTATTGTCCTATAGCGACAAAGGCCTGGCACAAGAGGTCCACAACACACACAACCCCCCCCCCCACACACACACACACAGAGCGACCCACCCCCAGCCCTCCTTCAGACCCCTGTTATCCCATCTCTGCATTAATTGCATAAACTGCATAATGTGTTTGGCCAGAGCCGCGGTTCATTCTGGATCAGTGCACCTCCCCAGACACACCGAGCCGGGCCGGGTGTCAGTTGGAGGTTTGATCCCCGACCTCGGCCTTCTCTCTGGGGAGTAGGACTGCATCCCTCTAACGGTCTCTCCATCTGCACGGCTCTCCCCCTCCCACCAACCTCCGGGACAACGACCCCACTCCACCCCGGACACCCCGCCGCCCCCACCCCCGCCCCCACCCCCACCCCCACCCCTGGCTCCCACAGTCGACCCAGACACGTGTCACTGTCCACCAGCGACAAAGGGGAGTGCTCAACAAGCCAAGGTCATCCTGAAATTGGGGGGGTGGGGGGTGGGGTCTCTCTCTCTCTCTCTCTCTCTCTCTCTCTCTCTCTCTCTCTCTCTCTCTCTCTCTCTCTCTCTCCTGGTCTGTCAAGTGACCACCGGTTCTTTGGATACACTTCGCTACGCACCCCCCATCCCCGCTGTACATTATTCAAATTCATATGCAGGCACAAGTAGTGTACCCGGGCTTACACCCTCCTCTCCATGTCCGAGATTTATTTGGATTGGGAAGAAATACTCACCAATGTCCAGAACTATAGGAGGGCCCAGAAACAGCGTACCCCCCCCTTTTTTCTCCCCAGTTGTACTTGGCCAATTACCCCACTCCTCTGAGACATCCTGGTCACCGCTCCACCCCCTCTGCCCCACCCGGGGAAGGCTGCAGACTACCACATGCCTCCTTCCATACATGTGGAGTCGCCAGCCGCTTCTTTTCACCTGACAGTGAGGAGTTTCACCAGGGGGACGTAGCGCGTGGGAGGATCACGCTATTACCCTCCAGTTCCCCCTCACCCCCCCCCCAAACAGGCGCCCCGACTGACCAGAGGAGGCGCTAGTGCAGCGACCAGGACACACATACCCACATCCGGCTTCCCCCCCGCAAACACGGCCAATTGTATCTGTAGGGACGCTTGACCAAGCCGGGGGGGGGGGGGGGGACGCGGGGATTCGAACCAGCGATCCCCGCGTTGGTAGGCAACGGAATAGACCACTATGCTACCCAGACACCCAGACAGCCGTACTCTGATTAAAGGAACTGCAAACTTAAAAAAAACAACAATATACATACACACAGAAAAACACATGTATATGTGGCGGAGGGGTATAGGTGGAGGGGTATAGGTGGTGGGGTATAGGTTGTGAGGTATAGGTGGAGGGATATAGGTGGAGGGGTATAGTTGGAGGGGTATAGGTGGTGGGGTATAAGTGAAGGGGTATAGGTCGTGGGTATAGGTGGAGGGGTATAGGTGGAGGGATATAGGTGGAGGGGTATAATTGGAGGGGTATAGGTGGAGGGGTATAGGCGAAGGGGTATAGGTGGTGGGGTATAGGTGGAGGAGTATAGGTGGAGGGGTATAGGTGGAGGGATATAGGTGGAGGGGTATAATTGGAGGGGTATAGGTGGAGGGGTATAGGCGAAGGGGTATAGGTGGTGGGGTATAGGTAGTGGGGTATAGGTAGTGGGGTATAGGTGGAGGGGTATAGGTGGTGGGGTATAGGTAGTGGGGTATAGGTTGTGGGGTATAGGTGGAGGGGTATAGGTGGAGGGTTCAGATCCTTGTTAGGAACCTCTTTGACCTCTCGTTGCTCTATATCCTGTCTTTCAGATAAGCAACAACAAACCAACAACTCTCGTTCAACATTTAAACTGATCTGAATGCTTTGCAGTAGAACAGGATTAGAATAAAAAGAGGACGAGAACTTTCTCTCGTAGGACAACGACGCCTCAGAGCAGCCGCGCCCTTCTTTTCAGCCCCGCCTTGAAACACATCTTTCCCAGATAGGCCTTTAATGTCCTTTACCCGGCGGCCCATCCGGTCTGCTCGCCCTTCGTATTTAAATTCCTCTGCTCAGCTCGGGATCATTATGTGGCCAAACATTTAAATAGTGATTCTTTTCTTCTTCATCTTCTTCTTCTTCATCTTCTTCTTCTTCTTCTTCTTCTTCTTCTTCTTCTTCTTCTTCTTCTTCTTCTTCTTCTTCTTCTTCTTCTTCTTCTTCTTCTTCTTCTTCCTCCTCTTTGTAATGCTATCAGAAAAGTACTCGGTGAATGAAGTTCATCATTTTCAGACGCAGTTATTTCTGTGCTCCCCGTCTTGATGTTGGCACTTGATGTGGCCAAACTTTCTCATCATGTCGAGGAGGCCGGGAGGGGAGGGGAGGGGAGGGGGGAGGAGGGGGGAGTGTTTGGTGCTGGTTGGGTTGTTGGGGGAATGCGGGGGGGGGGGTGAGTTGCACGGATACGACACTTGTTTAACTTGCCCAGATCTGCAGAGATTAGAGCGGGAAGCGGTCAAAGGGCCTTAGAGTGCACCGGCACAAAGGGGGCAGGGAGGATTAAAGAGGGCTTCAGCCGAGCCCCTCCAGCGCCCTTCATCTCTGGAGGTCCGCAGCGAGAGCACCTTTGTTGGGTTAACTAACGGCACTTCCCATGAACAGAGGAAACGCTCCAATCCCTTTTTAATGATGCAGGGAAAATTCCACTGGCCCCGAGTACGACAAAGCTCCCGAGCTGGGCCATTGTCCAGCGCACCATGTCGAGCTTTTAAAGTGTGCGGCCAGGCGAGAGGGCCCGCCAGGAGCGTTGCAGTCCATATGAAGCAATTTATCTCAATAGCAAAATAAATAAACTGGCCAAAGCGGTGCACATATGTGCATCTCCGCCAAGTGCCGGGGCCGGGGCTTGGATAGCCGCCGAGGCTGGGCGCGTTATACGTAGATGTAGTGTAACTCACCGGCCATGCAGCAGGTTGAATTCCTTCAGCGGACAAAGTTGCTTGGCAACCAGAAGAAACTTGACATATACAGTACTGTATGTATACGCACACAGCGGAAGGGACTGTAAGGGTACTCGAGTCCAGTAGTACTATTTGTACTTTCCCCCCCCTCCGTGATCTGTGGTCCCAATAACACATGTGTGCACTATTCAGCACTCGTTCATCAGTCGTTCGTACGTTCAGATTTGTTCTTACACACCCATGGGACTGTTTTTAGCCCCGAACTTTGCCTCACAGGCCAGTGTAGAACCCGAGTAACCCCTGGACGTGGACACCGGTTGGCTAACGCTGACGTCTCTGCAGGCCTGGGGGATGGCTCGTTGCAAGAAGTAGACAACAGACGCTAGGGGAAAGGAAGTAAACGTAACCATCACGCCTTGCTGCTGACTGTCAGACAATCTGGGGAGCTATGAAAAAAAATCCACGGGTGTGTAAAAACAAATTTGTACGTATTAACGATTAATGAATGAGTCCCTTTGTCTCTGCCCCCTGTCCCCAAGACCACTTTCTATGCATATTCTACTATATCATATAGAATATGCATAGAAACACATTAAAGCATAGTTGTCCATGTTTCGTTCTACTTTTGTGTGTGTGTGTGTGTGTGGGGGGGGGGGCTAAAGAGAGCTCCGCCCCCCTCGCATCAGTATCCAAGACCCGCCCCTGTCTATATGCACTTTGTGATTAAACTGATTCTGAAATCATTTCTGCACAATGCATATTCATGATGCTGGAGTTGCAGCCTTTCCTCGCCGTGCACGTCCCCGCTCGTGGTCCGCCAACGGGCGGCGGGCGCCACCGTGTTCGACCGCAGAGCACCGGATCCCTGCGGCAGATGCGAGCGTCCCTTCTCATATTAGCTCGCCTTTGGCCGTCTCCTGTGATCTTCCAGCTCCGCAGCTGCCATCGAGTCCCAGATCTCACATGCCCCGCTCGGTTTCACCAAACCGAATTAAAAAAGAAACTGAACGCCGCGCACAACCGCCCCTGCACAACGGGTTCACCTACAGCCAGCCGCTTACAGCCCTCGCTGCTGTCAGGGCCCGGCCCGGCCCGGCCCGGCCCTGCAGGATGCTGCTGGGCCCCGGCCACGTGTGAGGCAGACGGGCCTTTTCTGTTTGAAACACTGTTTACGTTTTATGGCTTGTTTCAGCCCACCTAGGGGACGGCTGGGTGGGGCGTCACAACGTGAACGCTGAAAGGTTAAGACAAAGACAAGCACGAGGAAGCGTGTAAACATCCTCACCGCGGTACCGTCGGCTTATCGCACACGGTCCACCACACCCTGATACGGTGAACCGCGGCGAGAAGACATCTTAGAGGGCGGCTCTTGGCCAGTACCTGAGCCCCGGGCCCATCTGCAGAACACACACAGAGCAGTGAACCCCATGTGCAGGTCGCAGGTCGGGACAGGGCCCGGCTGTGTATTGGTCGATACCACACAGGACCACAGATGGGTCCTGGTGCGGCGGAGCCAGCGGCTGGCGCCCGGGCCGGGGCGCTGGAACAGATGGGCCACCCTGAGAGAGGGCTCAGGCTGTCAGGTCCGAAGCAGGCTGATCTTGTTACTGTGGGCCAATACGGGAGTCTGGTTCCATGCACACACACACACAGACACACACACACACACACGCACACAGACACACACACACGCACACACACAGACACACACACACACTGTCAGGGGAGCCCACATTATCCATTATCTTGCTTGGACTGTGATAGGCTGGATTTGCACTGCTGGCTCCGGGAGAAGAAAGACGTTTTCTTCCCCTCCTGTGCGTCGCATGTCACATCCTTTCATTGCCGTCCAAACCAGAAAAATCAGGTTCCGGGTGGGCTTCCCCGTGTTTAGACGACAGCAAATGAAAAGATCACATCTGTGTTGTGTTGCTACCCCAGGTGTTGTACAGAGCTGCGTACCCCAGCCAAGCGGTGCACTCTCAGGTATTCACAAGCCACGGTGCCATTTGGGAAAGGGGGATGGCTGCCAGTGATTTGATGGGGTTTTGTTTTTTTAATCCGTTTCTGAAATGTCACTGTCAAGGTGACCCCCTGAATGAAACCACTCAAACTCTGTGTTTTCCTGAACTTCTCAGCGGCCCGTGGCGGCCCGGCGCTCCGCTCGCCGCCCCCCCCGGGACACAGGCCGTGTGAATATAAAGCGAGGTGGAGCTGGAAGCCCCCCACGAGGGGGACGCACAGCCCACGTCTGTATAATTACAGAGGAAATGCTGGATATATTTTTTTTTTGAGATGCTAGATGTTCTGTCTCACTTGTGTGTCTTTTCTGACACCCAGAATCAGGCTGTCTGTCCACGTGGACTCAAGTCAAGTCCA